>NC_030830.1:20246269-20432516 GCF_001704415.2 Capra hircus
CTCAATTAAAAAGGAAGCACAGAATTATTGTAAAAGTTAATAAAATTCAGATATAACTCTATGGAGAGATGCTATTCTTAATTCAAAAAACCTAGAATATGTCATTTAATTTCTTGCTTTTTTAGGCAGAATTTGTCATAAAAATTTGTCTTCTATCTTTGGTCTAATGAAAGACATTTGGAAACATTTTAAATATTTTTTCCAACATTGTTATCCTTTTTTGAATGCTAGTTAATATTGAGAGAAATTTTAGTCCATAGTCTTTAATATAACATTATTGTTGGTCAGAAAAATCCTTTTTGAGTCATACCAAAAAGTGCTCTCAGTAGCAACAGAAGTAAGCATCTCATATTTCCTTTTTTCTTCAAGTCATTGAGAAGTGTAAAGTAAGTAGAAATAAGTTGTAAAGCTGTGCTATATAACTATAAAGTCATGGTCGTCATAGGCTAGGTATTGTTAGGTAAAGTAAGAGCGTAGCACTCCTGCAAAACCTAAGAAGCAATAAAGAATATCTGAGGTGACCAAACACTAGGCTCTGAAAAATGTGTTGGTGAATCTGATGGATATTTGAAAGAATTACTTGAAAATATATTTGAAAATATTATGATAAAAGCTGTATGATAATTTTGTACTTTTAAGCTTGATGTGATTTGAATATTTGTGGTTTAAAAGTTCACTATGAAAACCAACATATTTTTCAAGTAAGAGATGAATTTTTATTTAAATAATAGTTTTGTTCTCTATATTATTGATGCCACCTCCATGTAAAATAAGTGTCCTAGGTATATAACACTTTAAACTGCACCCATATTGAGCCAAAATGGAATAAGGAATAAAGTAAAATCTTGGCAACACCTGACTTTTGTATGGTAGTTTAAATGTCAGTTTTACTTTAACACAGGTTCAATCCCTGAGTTGACAGGACCCCTTGGAGAAGAAATGGCAACCCACACCAGTATTCTTGCTTAAAAAATCCCACAGTCAGAGGAGCCTGGTGGACTACAGTCCAAATGATCGCAAAGAGTCAGACATGACTGAGCGACTAAGCAAAAGCAAAAGCACAAGCACAAAGTTTAGGTATGATTCATTCAAATGCTTTTTCCTAAATTATTAAAATGAAAAACACATCTGAAACCTTCCCCTCAATTTCCTGTGTGGCTTGCAGCTACATTGATTCTGATGTCTTTGTCTTCCCCTTTGTGTGTCTGTGATTCATTTTTTCCAACAGGCATAAAAATAATATGGGGTAAGTACATTTGTCCTTAAGATCCATTCCAAGAAATGAAGAACCAAGAATCATGTCTATAAAAGAAGTTTTAGTAAATAATTGGGGCCACACAGAGTGAACCATTACAGAGCAAAAATCTTTGAAACACTTGAAAGACATAGCTTAGTTCTTTGAACCATTTTGTGGAAATCTTACTGTTTGGGATACCTCATGTAATTCCAAGTCTCTGACTATGCAACTTAAAAAAAATTTGAAAATTCCAATTTCTTCTTTCTTTTTCTGTGTGAAAAGCATACATTTATCCTTTTGTACATGTATAATATTTTTCTGGGAATGCATAATTTTAGCATTTATGCTTTTTGAATCCTAGCCACACTACTATAATATTTATTTAATTTGTAATCTAAAAACAAAGATTACTTCCCAGAAATTCTCCCGAAGTTTATCACAGATACTATTGATTTTGTTGCTTTGTAATTTTCAAACTACTTACATGAACCTCATGCAATTTTATAGCAGGAATGTATATAGGAATGTATTTTCTCATTTTGTAGATGAGAAAATAGAAGGGAAAAAGATATATGACTTACTGAAGCTTAAACAACTTGTATGTGACAAATAAGTAATGAAAATAGATTTTTACTTGAGTTCCCTTGTTATGGTCAAGAACAACTAGAATGGTCAGAGACCCTGTCATTTTTAACCCCCACTCTTCAAACCGATATTTGGTAAATTGACATTTACACAGCACACATGAATTTGGGTCACCAGGCAATTTATTGACGAACTACCAATGAAATCAGCCTTTTCTTCAGCTAAGAATGAAAGTGAAATGCACTGAAGGACCAATTTCTTCTTTATTTCACTAAATTTTTCCTCCCCATTGGGACCATATCCCCCAATCTTTGTCCAATTCATCTCATACTTGTTCCTGGTGCAGCATATTCCCAAAACACATGTTCAATGATTTCTCTTAATATATCTCAGCAGGGTGGCATTATTGGCACAAGTAAGCCATCAGATAGTTACAGAAACTAGCTCTGGCTTCCAGTCCAGATTCTCTCATTCTCTACACTTTCTTTGGCCTTAGTGTCACATACTATATCTCTTTTTATGAATGTGATGCTGAAAGGTCTCTGGTTATCCTATGCTATGACGATATCAAGTGATTTCAAGCATAATAAAGTTTCAAATACAAATTCACCATATTCCAATTATAATTCAGCAACAAAACAACTTTATGGTCAAACTCTCACATCTGTAAAGAAGGCTGAATGCTGAAGAATTGATGTTTTCGAATGGTGGTGCTGCAGAAGACTCTTGGGAGTCCCTTGGACCAGCAAGGAGGTCAAACTATCCAGTCTTAAAGGAAATCAATCCTGAATATTCATTGGAAGGACTGATGCTGAAGCTGAAGCTCCAGTACATCGGCCACCTGATGTGAAGAGTCAACTCATTGGAAAGGACCTTGATGCTGGGAAAGATTGAGGGCAGGAGGAGAAGGGTGTTACAGAGGATGAGATGGTTGGATGGCATCATTGACTCAATGGACATGAGTTTGAACAAATTCTGTGAGATGGTGAAGGACAGGGAAGCCTGGCTTGCCTGCAGTCCATGGGGTCACAAAGAGTTGAACACAACTGAGTGACTGAACAAGACAATATAACTTAGAAAAGAAAAATAATATGAATTTGCCATGAGTCTTCACTAGATTTCACAATATTAATAATTGCCATTGGTGCTTCATTGTTCTGTCTATAATAGTACATTAATATGCAATTAAATAATTTTCTGAAATATTATAGAGTATAATGCATGCCCATCTCTAACTGTACCTGAGAGTATTTCCTAAAGATATAATCCAGTATAACAAATTAGATTTAGGTGTTATGTCTTTAGTATCCCTTAATTCAGAACCATTTTTCAGTTTTTCTTTGCCTTTAATTAACTAAATATTTCTAAAGAGTATAGATCACTTATTCCCAATCAAAAAATGGGCCAAAGAACTGAACAGACATTTCTTCAAAGAAGACATACAGATGGCTAAGAAACACATGAAAAGATGCTCAACATCACTCAGTATCAGAGAAATGCAAATCAAGACACAATGGGGTAACATCTCACACTGGTCAGAATGGCTGCTATCCAAAAGTCTACAAACAACAAATGCTGGAGGAGGGTGTGGAGAAAAGAGAACCCTCTTACACTGTTGGTGGGAATTCAAACTAGTACAGCCACTATGGAGAACAGTGTGGGATTCCTTAAAAAACTGGAAATAGAACTGCTGTATGACCCAGCAATCCCACTGCTGGGCATACACACTGAGGAAACCAGAAGTGAAAGAGACATGTGTACCCCAATGTTCATCGCAGCACTGTTTACAATAGCCCAGTACATGGAAGCAACCTAGATGTCCATCTGCAGACGAATGGATAAGAAAGCTGTGGTACATACACACAATGGGATATTACTCAGCTATTAAAAAGAATGCATTTGAATCAGTTCTAATGAAGTGGATGAAACTGGAGCCTATTATACAGAGTGAAGTAAGTCAGAAAGAAAAACACCAATACAGTATACTAATACATATATATGGAATTTAGAAAGATGGTAATGATGACTCCACATGTGAGACAGCAAAAGAGACACAGATGTATAGAACAGTCTTTTGGACTATGTGAAAGAAGAAGAGGGTGGGATGATTTGAGAGAATAGCATTGAAACATGTATATTATATGTGAAACAGATCTCCAGTTCAGGTTCAATGCATGAGACAGGGTGCACAGGGCTGGTGCACTGGGATGACCCTGAGGGATGAGATAGGGAGGGAGGTGGGAGAGGTGTTCAGGATGGGGAACACATGTACACTCATGGCTGATTCATGTCAATGTATGGCAGAAACCGCTACAGTACTGTAAAGTAATTAGCCTCCAATTAAAATTAAAAAATTAAAGAAATAAATTCTCTAAAACCTTAAAAAAGAGTATAGGTCACTTATATAATATCTTTCAATTTATATTTGCCTAGTGTTTATGCAGAAATAGAATATTCCATTTTTACAGTGAGATCCCACAGGGCCCATGTTTTTTTATTTTTTTATTTTTTTTTGATGACACAGTTGTATTTTATTTTTTTATTTTTTATTTTTTCATTTTTTTTTTAAATTTTAACATCTTTAATTCTTACATGCGTTCCCAAACATGAATCCCCCTCCCACCTCCCTCCCCACAACATCTCTCTGTGTCATCCCCATGCACCAGCCCCAAGCAAGCTGCACCCTACATCAGACATGGACTGGCGATTCAATTCTTACATGACAGTATACATGTTAGAATTCCC
Organism: Capra hircus; assembly: GCF_001704415.2. Taxonomy (NCBI): domain Eukaryota; kingdom Metazoa; phylum Chordata; class Mammalia; order Artiodactyla; family Bovidae; genus Capra; species Capra hircus. The sequence goes on from NC_030830.1 coordinate 20,250,837, forward strand.
ATTCTCCCAAATCATCCCACCCTCTCCCTCTCCCTCTGAGTCCAAAAGTCCGTTATACACATCTGTGTCCTTTTTCCTGTCTTGCATACAGGGTGGTCATTGCCATCTTCCTAAATTCCATATATATGTGTTAGTATACTGTATTGGTGTTTTTCTTTCTGGCTTACTTCACTCTGTATAATTGGCTCCAGTTTCATCCATCTCATCAGAACTGATTCAAATGAATTCTTTTTAACGGCTGAGTAATACTCCATTGTGTATATGTACCACAGCTTTCTTATCCATTCATCTGCTGATGGACATCGAGGTTGTTTCCATGTCCTGGCTATTATAAACAGTGCTGCGATGAACATTGGGGTACATGTGTCTCTTTCAATTCTTGTTTCCTCGGTGTGTATGCCCAGCAGTGGGATTGCTGGGTCATAAGGTAGTTCTATTTGCAATTTTTAAAGGAATCTCCACACTGTTCTCCATAGTGGCTGTACGAGTTTGCATTCCCACCAACAGTGTAGGAGGGTTCCCTTTTCTCCACACCCTCTCCAGCATTTATTGCTTGCAGATTTTTGGATCGCAGCCATTCTGACTGGTGTGAAGTGGTACCTCATTGTGGTTTTGATTTGCATTTCTCTAATAATGAGTGATGTTGAGCATCTTTTCATGTGTTTGTTAGCCATCCGTATGTCTTCTTTGGAGAAATGTCTATTTAGTTCTTTGGCCCATTTTTTGATTGGGTCGTTTATTTTTCTGGAATTGAGCTGCATAAGTTGCTTGTATATTTTTGAGATTAGTTGTTTGTCAGTTGCTTCATTTGCTATTATTTTCTTCCCATTCAGAAGGCTGTCTTTTCACCTTGCTTATATTTTCCTTTGTTGTGCAGAAGCTTTTAATTTTAATTAGATCCCACTTGTTTATTTTTGCTTTTATTTCCAGAATTCTGGGAGGTGGATCATAGAGGATCCTGCTGTGATTTATGTCTGAGAGTGTTTTGCCTATGTTCTCCTCTAGGAGTTTTATAGTTTCTGATCTTACATTTAGATCTTTAATCCATTTTGAGTTTATTATTGTGTGGGGTGTTAGAAAGTGATCTAGTTTCATTCTTTTGCAAGTGGTTGACCAGTTTTCCCAGCACCACTTGTTAAAGAGATTGTCTTTACTCCATTGTATATTCTTGCCTCCTTTGTCAAAGATAAGGTGTCCATATGTGTGTGGATTTATCTCTGGGCTTTCTATTTTGTTCCATTGATCTATATGTCTGTCTTTGTGCCAGTACCATACTGTTTTGATGACTGTGGCTTTGTAAGTTGATTCCTCCAGTTCCATTCTTCTTTCTCAAGATTGCTTTGGCTATTCGAGGTTTTTTATATTTCCATACAAATCTTGAAATTATTTGTTCTAGTTCTGTGAAAAATATGGCTGGTAGCTTGATAGGGATTGCATTGAATTTGTAAATTGCTTTGGGTAGTATACTCATTTTCACTATATTCATTCTTCCAATCCATGAACATGGTATATTTCTCCATTAGTGTCCTCTTTGATTTCTTTCATCAGTGTTTTATAGTTTTCTATATATAGGTCTTTAGTTTCTTTAGGTAGATATATTCCTAAGTATTTTATTCTTTTTGTTGCAATGGTGAATGGAATTGTTTCCTTAATTTCTTTTTCTACTTTCTCATTATTCGTGTATAGGAATGCAAGGGATTTCTGTGTGTTGATTTTATATCCTGCAACTTTACTATATTCATTGATGAGCTCTAGTAATTTTCTGGTGGAGTCTTTAGGGTTTTCCATGTAGAGGATCATGTCATCTGCAAACAGTGAGAGTTTTACTTCTTCTTTTCCAATTTGGATTCCGTTTATTTCTTTTTCTGCTCTGATTGCTGTGGCCAAAACTTCCAGAACTATGTTGAATAGTAGCGGTGAAAGTGGACACCCTTGTCTTGTTCCTGACTTTAGGGGAAATGCTTTCAATTTTTCACCATTGAGGATAATGTTTGCTGTGGGTTTGTCATATATAGCTTTTATATGTTGAGGTATGTTCCTTCTATTCCTGCTTTCTGGAGAGTTTTTATCATAAATGGATGTTGAATTTTGTCGAAGGCCTTCTCTGCATCTATTGAGATAATCATATGGTTTTTATTTTTCAATTTGTTAATGTGGTGAATTACATTGATTGATTTGTGGATATTGAAGAATCCTTGCATCCCTGGGATAAAGCCTACTTGGTCATGGTGTATGATCTTTTTAATGTGTTGTTGGATTCTGATTGCTAGAATTTTGTTAAGGACTTTTGCATCTATGTTCATCAGTGATATTGGCCTGTAGTTTTCTTTCCTTGTGGCATCTTTGTCAGGTTTTGGTATTAGGGTGATGGTGGCTTCATAGAATGAGTTTGGAAGTTTACCTTCCTCTGCAATTTTCTGGAAGAGTTTGAGGAGGATAGGTGTTAGCTCTTCTCGAAATTTTTGGTAGAATTCAGCTGTGAAGCCATCTGGATCTGGGCTTTTGTTTGCTGGAAGATTTCTGATTACCGTTTCAATTTCCGTGCTTGTGATGGGTCTGTTAAGATTTTCTATTTCTTCCTGGTTCAGTTTTGGAAAATTGTACTTTTCTAAGAATTTGTCCATTTCTTCCACGTTGTCCATTTTATTGGCATACAACTGCTGATAGTAGTCTCTTATGATCCTTTGTATTTCTGTGTTGTCTGTTGTGATCTCTCCATTTACATTTCTAATTGTATTGATTTGATTTTTCTCTCTTTGCTTCTTGATGAGTCTGGCTAATGGTTTGTCAATTTTATTTATCCTCTCAAAGAACCAGCTTTTGGCTTTGTTGATTTTTGCTATGGTCTCTTTTGTTTCTTTTGCATTTATTTCTGCCCTAATTTTTAAGATTTCTTTCCTTCTACTAACTCTGGGGTTCTCCAATTCTTTGTTTCTAGTTGCTTTAGGTGTAGAGTTAGGTTATTTATTTGACTTTTTTCTTGTTTCTTGAGGTATGCCTGTATTGCTCTTAACTTTCCTCTTAGCACTGCTTTTATAGTGTCCCACAGGTTTTGGGTTGTTGTGTTTTCCTTTTCATTAGTTTCTATGCATGTTTTGATTTCTTTTTTGATTTCTTCTGTGATTTGTTGGTTATTCAGAAGTGTGTTGTTCAACCTCCATATGTTGGAATTTTTAATAGTTTTTCTCCTGTAATTGAGATCTAATCTTAATGGATTATGGTCAGAAAAGATGCTTGGAATGATTTCGATTTTTTTGAATTTATCAAGTTTAGATTTATGGCCCAGGATGTGATCTATCCTGGAGAAGGTTCCATGACCACTTGAGAAAAAGGTGAAATTCATTGTTTTGGGGTGAAATGTCCTATAGATATCAATTAGGTCTAACTGATCTAATGTATCATTTAAAGTTTGCATTTCTTTGTTGATTTTCTGTTTAGTTGATCTGTCCATAGGTGTGAGTGGGGTATTAAAGTCTCCCACTATTATTGTGTTATTGTTGATTTCCTCTTTCATACTTGTTAGCATTTGTCTTACATATTGCGGTGCTCCTATATTGGGTGCATATATATTTATAATTGTTATATCTTCTTCTTGGATTGATCCTTTGATCATTATGTAGTGTCCTCTTTGTCTCGTTTCACAGCCTTTGTTTTAAAGTCTATTTTAGCAGATGTGAGTGTTGCCACTCCTGCTTTCTTTTGGTCTCTATTTGCATGGTATATCTTTTTCCAGCCCTTCACTTTCAGTCTGTATGTGTCCCTTGTTTTGAGGTGGGTCTCTTGTAAGCAGCATATAGAGGGGTCTTGTTTTTGTATTCATTCAGCTTATTTTCTTTTTGGATGATAGATCCATTCTTGAAAGTGGGGTATTAAAGTTCCCTACCCTGACTATATCATTGTCTATTTCACATTTTTTGGTTCACTTATGTTTGCTTAGTATATTTAAGTGGTCTCATGTTGGTTGGAAATCTACCATTGTTAAGTAAGCTTTCTGCTACTTTCTCCTTCCCACATCCTTCCTACCTCTTTCTGGGACTCCAATAATGCATAGTTCCTTTTAAAGGTATTCCATAATTCACATATGCTTTCTCTCTCTTTTTAAAGATGTACTATTATTATTATTTTTGAAAGTGCTGGATTTTCATTGTTGTGTGTGGGCCTTCTCTGGTTGTGATGAGCAAGGGCGACTTTCCATTGTGGTGCACGGGCTTCTAATTGTAGTGCCTTCTCTTGTGCTGAGCACAGGAGTGTGGGCTTCATAGTTGCTGTGCGGGGGCTTAGTAGTCCTGGTGCCTGGGCTTGGTTTCTTCCTGGTATGTGGCATCTTCCTGGACCAGGGATCCAACCTGTGACTCCTGCATTGGCAGGAGGATTCTCAACCACTAGACCACAAGGGAAGCCCTTGCTTTTTCTCTCTTCTAAATTTTTTTCCTTTTTGCCTCTGTATAATTTCAAATAACATGTCTTATAATTCACTAGTTCTCCCATCTATTTGGTTCAGTCTGTTTTTGAAGTTGTTTACTGAATTCTTCAAGGTAGTCATTGTTCTTATAATATAGGATTTCTTTTTTATATTTTAATTTTTTTGTTGAACTTTGATTTGTTCTTATAATGTTTTCTTAATTTTATTTAGTTGTGTCCCTCTGTTTCCTTGTACCTTGCCAATTATTTTTATTTTAAATTTTTATTTTTACTTTATTTTACTTTATAATACTGTATTGGTTTTGCCATACATTGGCATGAATCCACCACTTGCCAAATTTTTAAAATAAATTTATTTTTTATTGAAGGATAATTACTTTATAGAATTTTGCTGTTTTCTGTCAAACCTCAACATGAATCAGCCATAGGTATACACATATCCCCTCCCTTTGGAAACTCCCTCCCATCTCCCTCCCCATCCCACAACTCTAGGTTGATACAGAGCCCCTGCTTGAGTTTCCTGAGCCATGCTTTTTTATTTTTATTTTTTAATATAAATTTATTTATTTTAATTGGAGCTTAATTACTTTACAATATTGTATTGGTTTTGCCATACATCAACATGAATCTGCCATGGATATACACGTGTTCCTCATCCTGAACCCCCATCCCATGTCTCTCCCTGTACCATCCCTCTGGGTCATTCCAGTGCACCAGTCCCAACTATCCTGTATCATGCATCGAACCTGGACTGGCGATTCATTTCATAAATGATATTATACATGTTTCAGTGCCATTCTCCCAAATCATCCCACCCTCGCCCTCTCCCACAGAGTCCATATACATCTGTTCCATACATCTGTGTCTCTTTTGCTGTCTCGCATACAGGGTTATCTTTACCATCTTTCTGAATTCCATATATACACGATAGTATACTGTATTGGTGTTTCTCTTTCTGGCTTACTTCACTTTGTATGATAGGCTCCAGTTTCATCCACCTCATTAGAACTGATTCAAATGTATTCTTTTTAATGGCTGAGTAATATTCCATTGTGTATATGTACCATGGCTTTCTTATCCATTCGTCTGCTGATGGACATCTAGGTTGCTTCCATATCCTGGCTATTATAAACAGTGCTGTGATGAACATTGGGGTACACATGTCTCTTTCACTTCTGGTTTCCTTGGTGTGTATGCCCAGCAGTGGGATTGCTGGGTCATAAGGCAGTTCTATTTCCAGTTTTTTAAGGAATCTCCACACTGTTCTCCATAGTGGCTGTACTAGTTTGCATTCTCACCAACAGTTCCCTTTTCTCCACACCCTCTCCAGCATTTATTGCTTGTAGACTTTTGGATCGCAGCCATTCTGATTGGCGCGAAATGATACCTCATTGTGGTCTTGATTTGTATTTCTCTGATCATGAGTGATGTTGAGCATTTTTTCATGTGTTTGTTAGCCATCTGTATGTCTTCTTTGGAGAAATGTCTGTTTAGTTCTTTGGCCCATTTTTTTGATTAGGTTGTTTATTTTTCTGGAATTGAGCTGCAGGAGTTGCTTGTGTATTTTTGAGATTAATTCTTTGTCAGTTGTTTCATTTGTTATTATTTTCTCCCTTTCTTCAGGCTTTTCACTTTGCTTATAGTTTCCTTTGTTGTGCAGAAGCTTTTAAGTTTAATTAGGTCCCGTTTGTTTATTTTTGCTTTTATTTCCTATATTCTGGGAGATGGGTCTTAGAAGATCCTGCTGTGATTTATGTCAAGGAGTGTTTTGCCTATGTTCTCCTCTAGGAGTTTTATAGTTTCTGGTCTTACGTTTAGATCTTTAATCCACTTTGAGTCTGTTTTTGTGTATGGTGTTAGAAAGTGTTTTAGTTTCATTCTTTTACAAGTGGTTGACCAGTTTTCCCAGCACCACTTGTTAAATAGATAGCCTTTAATCCACTGTATATTCTTGCCTCCTTTGTCAAAGATAAGGTATCCATAGGTGCGTGGATTTATCTCTGGGCTTTCTAGTTTTGTTCCATTGGTCTATATTTCTGTCTTTGTGCTAGTACCATACTGTCTTGATGACTGTGGCTTTGTAGTAGAGCCTGCAGGCAGGCAGGTTGATTCCCCCAGTTTCATTCTTCTTTCTCAAGATTGCTTTGACTATTCGAGATTTTTTGTATTTCCATATAAATTGTGAAATTATTTATTCTAGCTCTGTGAAAAATACCATTGGTAGCCTGATAGGGATTGCATTGAATCTATAGATTGCTTTGGGTATTATACTCAGCAATCAGAGCAGAAAAAGAAATAAAAGGGATCCAAATTGGAAAAGCAGAAGTAAAACTCTCACTGTTTGCATATGACATGATCCTATACATAGAACACCCTAAAGACTCCACCAGAAAATTACTTGAACTAATCAATGAATATAGTAAAGTTTCAAGATATAAAATCAACACACAGAAATCCTTTACATTCCTATACACTAATAATGAGAAAATAGAAAGAAAAATTAAGGAAACAATTCCATTTACCACTGCAACCAAAAGAATAAAATACTTAGGAATATATCTACCTAAAGAAACTAAAGACCTATAGATAGAAAACTATAAAACACTGATGAAAGAAATCAAAGAGGACACTAATAGATGAGCCATGCTTTTTTAAAAGGGATTATTTGAATTCTTTGTTAGACAGTTCATAGATCCACATTTCTTTAGATTAAGCATTGGATTTTATTACTACCCTTTGGTGGTTTCATGCTTCCTTGATTAGTCATGATATTTGTGGTCTTGCCTTGGTATCTGTGCATTTAAGAATGTAGGTACCTCTTCTAGTCCTTATAGACAGGCTTTGCTAGGCAAAGCCCTTCACTAGTCTACTTGTGCAGAGAATCTATATGGGCATTCTTGTGGCATCCATGATAAACTGCTATTGGAGTATTTCAGTGACTTGGTGTTGGAGTGCATCAAAAGCCTGGAATAGCAGTCAACCTGGCACTGGGGCCCTCCAGCATCAGGAGTTAACAGTTGCCCTCTAGGCACTGGTTTGTGGTCATTGATTGGATGTCTAAGACCGGTTAAGATTTCCTGGACCGTGGGAGTTGGCCAGTGCAGGAATATGCCAGAAGTCTGGGTTGTCCTGGCCCATTGGGAGCCTGATACATGGGAGATGCCATGGCCATGAGAGCTGGTCATGAACTTGGTGCCATGGGTGTTGGTTGGTGCTCTCTTTGGCTAGGAGCCTGGTTCACAGGAGCCATTTAGAATCTTGGAGCCAATGAGCTTCCTCCAGCCAAGGGAGGCCTCTGGGACCACTGAGCTACCTGTGACTACTTGAGATGGCTGGCACTCAGGTGGGTGGGAAGCCAAGATTTACAGTGCCCTCTGAGAGCCTGTAGCCATCACCCACTAGCCTTATTATCAAGAATCCTTTATTAATTCTTCCAAGGAACAGTGATTGCTATTTTGCTTCACGGAATGGTGATTTTTTTAAAGTTCCATTATTCTTGTGCAGAAAAGGGAAGATTTGCCTGCTGTTGGAGGGATTGTAATTTGGTACAGCCACTTTGGAAAACAGGATGTTTCCTCAAAAAATGAAAAACAGAAATGTCATATGATTCAGTAGTTTCTTTTCTGGATATTTACCTAAGGAAAAAAAAAAAACACTAATTTGAAAAGATATATGCCCACCAAAGTTCATTGTGACATTACTAATAGCCAAGATATGGAAGCAATATAAGTGTCTATTAACAGAGGAATAAAGAAGATGTGCCACATACATACAATGGAATATTACTCAGCAATAAAAAGAAATGAAATGTTGCCATTTACTTCAATATGAATAGGTCTAGAGCATATTATGTTGTGTGAAATGAATTAGAAAGTGAAAGACAAATACCATATGATCTCACTTACATGTGGAATATAAAAAACTTTAATTCTTCCTCTTATTTGAGAATTTAATTAGTTTTCTCCCTCTATTCAGATTCATAGTCCTTAAAAAATATGAATAAACAAAAATTTGAATAAATTAATGTATGCATTTTGATCAATTTGAACATATGGCTATGTATATGATACTGTCATCACAAACAACATAATCTGTCACCTCCAAAAGACTTCCTGTGCTTCTTGCTTTTTTTGTTTGTTTGATTTTTGAAAAAAGTACTGGTCATGTGTTGTGCACTTTAAAATTTAAGAGGGCAGAAGCCCATTCTTGAGGGTGTATTTTGTTACTATTGCTTTCTGTGTGGAAGACACAATTCTGAAATGAATTGTCTTTATAGGCTTAAAAGATAAAGAAGTAATCTGAACAGTTCTAAACAGTCTCTTTAGCTTTTGACAAATCTTGTTGGGTTTTCCCCTCCAAACTAAGGTTGTCTTAACTAATAAAAATGATCAGAGATATTATGCAATATCACAGAAGTTTTATTTTCCTTGCTTTGTGTGTGTATATCTCTGCGTGTGTCAAATTTAAAAATATTTTATGGCAAATCATCCCCCAATCAAATTTTGAAGTTGTTCTAGAAATTTTTCCAAATATACCAAATTTTTCTAAATATACCAAAGTCAGTTTGTCTCAAGAACTGGACGAAGCACGAAGGTGGTCATTTCTATTTCAAAAAATGGATCTGGGTTGCAGTTGATTCTTGTCCAGGAAGTTCAGTTCAGTTCAGTTGCTCAGTTGTGTCTGACTCTTTTTGACCCCATAGACTACAGCACGCCACGCTTCCCTGTCCATCACCAACTCCCAAGCTTGTTCAAACTCATGTCCATTGAGTCAGTGATGCCATCCAACCATCTCATCCTCTGTCATCCCCTTCTCCTACTGCCTTCAATCTTTCCCAGCATCAGTGCCTTTTCTGAGTCAGTTCTTTGTGTCACATGACCAAAGTATTGGAGCTTCAGCTTCAACATAAGTCCTTCCAATGAATACTCAGGACTTATTTCCTTTAGAATTGACTGGTTTGATCTTGCAGTTCAAGGTACTCTAAAGAGTCTTCTCCAACATCACAGTAAAAAAGCATTAATTCTTCGGTGCTCAACCTTCTTTATGGTCCAACTCTCACATCTATACATGACTACTGGAAAAACCATAGCTTTGACTAGAAAGACCTTTTTAATATGCTCTTAATAGTCTCTGTCTCTGCTTTTTAATATGCTGTCTAGATTTGTCATAGCTTTTCTTCCAAGGGGCAAGTTTCTTTTAATTTCATGGCTGCACTCACCATCAGCAGTGACTTTGGAGCCCCCCAAAATAGTCTCTCACTGTTTCCATTGTTTCCCCATCTATTTTCCATGAAGTGGTGGGACTGGATGCCAAGATGTTAGTTTTTTGAATGCTGAAATGTTGAGTTCTAAGGCAGATTTTTCACTCTCCTCTTTCACTTTCATCAAAAATCTCCTTAATTTCTCTTCACTTTCTCCCATAAGGCTGTTGTCATCTGTAAATCTGAGGTTATTGATATTTCTCCTGGCAATCGTGATTCCAGTTTGTGCTTCATCCAGCCTGGCATTTCTCCTAATGTACTCTGCATATAAGTTAATAAGCAAGGTGACAATATACAGCCTTGATGTACTCCTTTCCCAATTTGGAACCAGTCTATTGTTCCATGTCTGGTTCTAACTTGCTTCTTCATCTGCATACAGATTTCTCAGGAGGCAGGTATGGTGGTCTGGTATTCCCATCTCTTTTAGAATTTTACTCACAGTTTGTTGTGATCCACACAGTAAAAGGCTTTGGTGTAGTCAATAAAGCAGAAGTAGATGTCTTTCTGGAACTGTCTTGCTTTTTTTTATGATCCAATGAATGTTGGCAATTTAATCTCTGGTTCCTCTGCCTATTCTAAATATAGCTTGAACATCTGGAACTTCTTGGTTCACCTACTGTTGATGCCTGGCTTGGAGAATTTTGAGCATTACTTTGCTAGCATGTGAGATGAGTGCAATTATGCAGTAGAACCATTACAGTATTGTAAAGTAAAATAAAGTAAAAATAAAAATTAAATCAATCAATCAATCAATCCAGCTTGAACATCTGGAAGTTTTTGGTTCACATACTGTTGAAGCCTGGCTTGGAGAATTTTGAGCATTACTTTGCTAGCATATGAGATGAGTGCAATTGTGCAGTAGCTTGAACATTTTTTGACATTGCCTTTCTTTGGGATTGGAATGAAAACTGACCTTTTCCAGTCCTGTGGCCACTGCTGAGTTTTCCAAATTTGCTGGCATGTTGAGTGCAGCACTTTCACAGCATCATCTTTTATGACTTGAAATCACTCAGCTGGAATTCCATCACCTCCACTAGCTTTGTTCGCAGTGATGCTTTCTAAAGCCCACTTGACTTCGCATTCCAGGATGTCTGGCTCTAGATGAGTGATCACACCATTGTGGTTATCTGGGTTGTGAAGATCTTTTTTGTATTGTTCTGTGTGTTCTTGCTACCTCATCTTAACATCTTCTGCTTCTATTAAGTCCATACTGTTTCTGTCCTTTATTGAGCCCATCTTTGCATGAAATGTTCCCTTGGTATCTCATATTTTCTTGAAGAGATCACTAGTCTTTCCCATTCTATTGTTTTCCTCTATTTCTTTGTACTGATCACTGAGGAAGGCTTCCTTATCTCTCCTTGCTATTCTTTGAAACTCTGCATTCAGATCGGTATATCTTTCATTTTCTCCTTTTTCTTCAACTTCTCATTTCTCAACTGTTTTTAAGGCCTCCTCAGACAACCATTTTGCCTTTTTGCATTTCTCTTTCTTGGGGATGATTTTGATCACTCCTCCGGTACAATGTCACAAACCTCCATCCATAGTTCTTCAGACACTCTGTCTATCAGATCCAATCCCTTGAATCTATGTGTTCCTTTTACTGCATTATTGTAATGGATTAAATTCAGGTCGTACCTGAATGTTCTAGTGGTTTTCCCTACTTTCTTCAATTTAAGTCTGAATTTTGCAATAAAATTTTCATGATCTGAGCCACAGTCAGCTCTTGGCCTTGTTTTTCTGATTGTATAGAACTTCTCCATCTTTGGCTGCAAAGAATATAATCAATCTGATTTTGGTATTGACCATCTGGTGATGTCCATGTGTAGAGTCGTCTCTTGTGTTGTTGGAAGAGGGTGTTTGCTATGACCAGTGTGTTCTCTTGGCAAAACTCTTGTAGCCTTTGTCCTGCTTCATTTTATACTCCAAGGCCACACTTGCCTGTTCCTCTGGATATCTCTTGACTTCCTATTTTTGCATTCTAGTCCCCTATGATGAAAGGTACATTTTAAAAAAATCTTTATTTTTTGGTGTTAGTTCTAGAAGGTCTTGTAGATCTTCATAGATCTGTTCAATGTCAGCTTCTTTAGATTAGCAGTTGGGCATAGACTTGGATTACTGTGACACTGAATAGTTTGCCTTGGAAATGAACAGAGATTATTCTGTCGTTTTTGAGATTTCACCCAAATACTGCACTTTTGACTCTTCTGTGGTCTATGATGACCACTTCATTTCTTCTAAGGGATTCTTGCCCACAGTAGTAGATATAATGGTCATATGGATTAAATTCACCCATTCTGGTTCATTTTAGTTCACTGATTTCTAAAATGTCAATGTTCACTCTTGCCATCTCCTGTTGACCACTTCCAATTTACCCTGATTCATGGACCTAACATTCCAGGCTCCTATGCAATATTATCCGTTACAGCATCAGACTTTACTTCCATCACCCGTCACATCCACAACTGGGCTTTTTTTTTTTTTTTTCTTTGCTTTGCCTCTGTCTTTTCATTCTTTCTGGAGCTATTTCTCCGCTCTTCTCCAGTAGCATATTGGGCACTTACTGACCTGAGGAGTTTATCTTTCAGTATCATATCTTTTTGCTTTTCATACTGTTAACGGGGTTCTCAAGGTAAGAATGCTGAGTTACTGAGATGGTGGAGTAGAAGGACAAGTGCTCATCTTCTGCAAGAACTCCAAAATTACAAATCATTGCTGAATAGCCATTGACAGAAGAATGTTGGATCCCACCATAAAAAAGATACCCCATGTCCAGGGGCAAAAGGGAAGCCCCAAGACTATGGTAGGAGGGGCAAAATTTTGTTTAGAATCAAAACCCCATACTTGCCAGAGATGCTTGGAGGGCTCAAGTAAAACCTTGTTCAGAAAAGCATATGATTTATCATCCAATAATTTGCTTAAATCTTGATTTGCTAGACCAGAAGACATGCCAGAAAAGTTCAATTCACTATTGTTATTCTTACTTATTAATTTTTCACTATACAACATTATGTTGATTTCTTACCATATTAGTTAAACACCAAATATATGTAAACTCCTTTAAGTTGCTTTAAAAAATGTGAGGTTTTTCACAGAACTAGAAAAAAATAATCTCACAATTTGTATGGAAATACAAAACCTTGAATAGCCAAAGCAATCTTAAGAAAGAAGAATGGAACTGGGGGAATCAACCTGTCTGACTTCAGGCTCTACTACAAAGCTGCAGTCATCAAGACAGTATGGTACTAGCACAAAGACAGAAATATAGATCAATGGAACAAAATAGAAAGCCCAGAGATAAACCCACGCACCTATGGACAACTTATCTTAGACAAAGGAGGCAAGAATATACAGTGGAGAAAAGACCATCTCTTTAACAAGTGGTGCTGGGAAAACTGGTCAACCACTTGTAAAAGAATGAAACTAGAACACTTTCTAACACCATACACAGAAATAAACTCAAAATGGATTAAAGATTTAAACATAAGACCAGAAACTATAAAACTCCTAGAGGAAAACATAGGCAAAACTCTCTGACATAAATTACAACAGGATCATCTATGACCCATCTTCCAGAGTATTGGAAATAAAAGCAAAAATAAACAAATGGGACCTAATTAAACTTAAAAACTTCTGCACAACAAAGGAAACTATAAGCAAGGTGAAAAAACAGCCTGCAGAATGGGAGAAAATAATAGCAAATGAAGCAACTGACAAAGAATTAATCTCAAAAATACACAAGCAACTCCTGCAGCTCAATTCCAGAAAAATAAACAACCCAATCAAAAAATGGGGCAAAGAACTGAACAGACATTACTCCAAAGAAGACATACAGATGGCTAACAAACACATGAAAAGATGCTCAACATCACTCATGATCAGAGGAATGCAAATGAAGACCACAATTAGGTACCATTTCATGCCAGTCAGAATGGCTGCGATCCAAAAGTCTAAGCAATAAATGCTGGAGAGGGTGTGGAGAAAAGGGAACATTCTTATACTGTTGGTGAGAATGCAAACTAGTACAGCCACTATGGAGAACAGTGTGGAGATTCCTTAAAAAACTGGAAATAGAACTGCCCTATGACCCAGCAATCCCACTGCTGGGCATACACACCGAGGAAATCAGAAGTGAAAGAGACATGTGTACCCCAATGCTCATCACAGCACTGTTTACAATAGCCAGGACATGGAAGCAACAATACATTTCCACAGAATGCTCTTACTGGTGAGTATTAGCCAAGAATTACCATTGCTTAGGAATATGAGGAATATGACATATTTTGCAAAAAGAACATCAAATGATCTGTGGACATAAGAGGCTAGAGTGAGTTATTAAAGAAACCTCTATAAAATCTACCTCAATGGTCAAATAATTTCATTTGATGTCTGCTAACTCTCACTTGCAAGTGAATACACTCCCCATGAGGTTGCCCAGTGCCCCCTTTACATCCTTATTCCTCAGAGTATAGATGAAAGGGTTGAGTGTAGGAGTCACTACTCCATAGAAGAGAGCCATGAACTTGGGCTGGTCTCTTGAGATGGAGGAGGGGGGCTGAAGGTACATGCTAATGGCTGGACCATAAAATAGGAAAACTACAATGAGATGGGCAGAACATGTCCCAAAGGCTTTTTTCCTTCCCTCCAAAGATTTAATCTTAAATACAGCATGTCCAATGCAAGCATAGGAAATTAGAATTAAGCACAGTGGCACAGCTAAGAAAAAAATGCATACCACTGAGAGTGTGAGCTCATTAGCCCCCTTTTCACCACAGGCAGTCTTTATCAGAACAGGAATCTCACATACCAAGTGATCCAGGGTATTGCGACCACACAGTGGTAACTGTAAGGTGACAGTGGCCTCTGAGACAGCATAGGTCATTCCACTCATCCACACGGTGGCCACTAATAAGATACAGACGCGCTGATTCATGATGAGGGTGTAGTGTAGAGGCTTGCAGATGGCCACGTAGCGATCAAAAGACATAAGAGCCAAAAGCAGGCATTCTGTGCCCCCCATTATGTGGAAGAAATAAAGCTGAACAGCACACCCTATATAGCTGATTGTCTTCTTAGACGTTCCCAGGTTACAGAGCATCTGAGGGACAATGCTTGTGGTGTAGCACATGTCCAAAAAGGAGAGGTTAGTGAGGAAGAAATACATGGGGCTGTGCAGACAGGGGTCTACCTTGGACACCAGAATGATGGCTATGTTTCCCATCATGGCCATGGGGTATGTTATAAGCAGAATAATGAATAGAGGAAGCTCTAGCCAAGGGCTGTCAGCAAAGCCTAGTAGAATAAACTCTTCAGGATGGCTTTTGTTAATTAGTTCCATTATCTTCAATTTGTTTCACCTATAGCAGGGAAATGGCAGGAAAGATAGAAATACTTTGAGAAATGACAAAACACAGTTATGCAGTGTGCACAATTATGAACTACTCATAGGAGACTGGGTACAGTAACTTGGGAAGGGAGATAATTAAATGAATGTGACACCAGGTGACTTAATTACTTTTCATGACTCTACAAAATAAAGGCAACTACCTTAAACAAATAACCTCGCTGAAGGTCAGTTTCCTACTCTGTTTAATAAATATGGGAATAACTGTCTTTGGGCTCTGGTGAGGATTAAATAAGTGACTGTTGTTCCGATACTCCAAAGTAATGGTTTTCATACTTTGCTTGTGAAAATTTTAGCTGAAGAGACTGTTAACATGATTCCTATCTCCAGGTGTCTGATAGAGTAGATGTGGCATGGAGTCCAGGAGTCAGATGGGTCATTATCAGAAACACTGCTGCAAGGCATTACTGAAATATTGAGAAGATTAAAAGCATTGACATAGTTATGGGAGAAGACCAGACTGGAGACAACCTAGGAAGCATTATCAGGATAGCCTTGTTCAGAATTTATGGTTACCAGGGAGGGAAGAGTTGGTGGAAGGGATAGTTAGGGAATTGGGGGTTGACATGTACATACAGCTATATTTAAAATAGATATTCAACAAGGACCTACTGTTATAGCACAGGGAACTCTACTCAATATTATGTAACAAACTAAACAAAAAAAGCATTTGAAAAAGAATAGATATGTGAATATGTATAATTGAATCACCTTGCTGTAGAGTAGAAACTAACACAACCTTGTAAATCATCTATACTCTAGTATAAATTAAAAAGCTAAAAAAGATAACCTTATTCAGATTCAGATATGTTATTATAGTTGAATAATTATATCTTTCCCATGGGAATGGGCTTGCTTCCCTCGTGGCTCAGCTGGTAAAGAATCCACCTGCAATGTGAGAGACCGGGGTTCAATCCCTGGGCTGGGAAGATCCCCTGGAGAAGGGAAAGGCTACCCACTCCAGTATCCTGGCCTGGAGAATTCCATGGACTGTATAGTCCATGGGGTCACAAACAGTCGGATACAACTGAGTGACTTTCACTTCACTTCACTTCATGGGAACTATGAAGGCTTGTTTTATTTAAATCTATCTTAGTAATTTGGAATTGAGCAAGAAATTTAAGCATGTCAATTTCCTGAAGTATATAATGAGAGAATTTTGCTATATAGTATGTTTTTCCATACTCAAAAATTTGTTTTTGAATGTAAATTTTCTTGCATAGCTACTTAGTTCAAACTGGGCATTTGATTTTTCATGTTAAATTTTAATTATCTATCTTGTACGAATTTTTCTTCAGTGAGTGGACTTATCCTGTTTTTATATAAGAGTTTGGATGGTTATCATTGATTCACTTAATTGCATATAACTACAAACATCCTTTAAGGCCAGGGAATTGATGTCAGGAGGAAATTCTTTATTCCAATTCAGGATTGCAGACATTATTCATAGGCATAAAGTACTTCATATACTCACGACATGATGCCCTCCATTTCTTAAAGATTTTGGCTGTGCTGTGCAACTTGGGAGATCTCAGTTCCCCCACCAGGGATTGAACCTGGACCATAGCAGTGAAAATGCCTTATCCTAAGCGCTATAACCACTAGACCACCAAGGAACTTCTCCCTCTCTCTCTCTCTTTTTTTTTTAAAGCTATGAGGCATGTGCAACAACAAAATCAACTAGCTGAGTAAAGCAGTTTTTGAGAAAATTTAAAAAGTAAGTAAATTTTTGTTTATCCTTTTTTTCCTGTTTAGCGTTAAATTGTGTTTCATGAAATCTATTATCTTCTGTAAGACGAAAAATAATCAGATAGGAAGTTGAGGTAGTGTATACCAGTGATAAAATTCCAAGTTACTCTGCCAATTAATTATTGGTTCAAGGGAAACAGAATTACACTTGCAAAGCATAGTTTTCACATACTTTATTTCATCAAATCCTCAAATCCATCTTGTGAGCTGTCACACAAAGCTACTCAGGGCTAAGATGTGAATATGGTCCTTTGTTTACACACTAACTCTAGATCGGATGTGTATAATATAGTAATAAAATAATAATTTCAACTCATCCTGAAAGAGCTCTATGCACCAAACACTAGAGTAAGCATGTTACACCAATTAAATCTTTAGTACCTAGCCCCAAACCCTATAACAAAGGAAGTTTTAGTACTCATATTTTAAGATGTTGTTAACCAATCATGTTTATTGAGGTTCTAAATATAAAAAAGCAATTAATTCCTTAAATTGAGACAGTGAGATAATGAGACTGTAAATTTAGAGTTTCAAGATTCCAAAGAAAGCACATGTAGAGATATTTTCTAAGTGAATATGTTTGCTACAACTCATTCAACTCTGACATTATTTAAGGTATTAAAAGAACACTTCAAATGTAGGAATATATCTTGACCTAAGTTCTCTTTATGGTGAAAGTACTTTGTATAGATATATGTGAAACAAAAGCATGGTACGAATTAATTTAGCTGTTAAAATAAATAAAAGGCAATCTGCCCACATTATTAAATAATTGCACTGTATGACATCTATTGTCTGTTTGGTTAACATTGTTATACTTACCTTTTTAATTTTTTTACCATGATTCATTTTGCAATCTTTTAAAGAGTAATTTTAGTCTTGATCCTCCAGAAATTCTTACATAATTTTTTCTAACTCTCATGATAGTGTTCAGCCAAGTATAATCTCATCAATTGTATTAAATCTGCATTATTTGGAATTTTATATATATTATTCACCTTAGCAAGTGCAGTTTTGTTTGTGAATGATGATCACCCCAGAGCCTCCTTCATTTCTCCATATATTTCCCTGGAGATAGTACAAAAAGTGTCCTAAATAATGTGATTCTCTTTTGATGTATATTTACACTGTTTAATTCTTTCTTAGGTAACTAATCTTTTTTGCATCATTCTCATGATGTTTCATTATTTTTAGTTCTTATATTCCAAGAATTTTTAGCCTACTTTTTGATCTGCCTTCAGTGATTTTTCGTCACTATTTTCACTTGGAGATAAATAATGATCTATTTAGCTTCCACTGTTTAACCCAGTGTTCAAAGTCACTTTACCAGGGTACAATCTATTCCTTTTGCCTTCTCCTTTAAATCTCCACTAATGTTTTCATTCTGGTGTGTCTTAGTTATGTATCATTTGTATTCCACATTATTTTCTTTGTATTTATAGTGATTTTTAAGTTTATATATAGGGAAAGATTGTAGAAGAAATGAAAATTTATCTGAAATCAAAGCATCTGGATGAAACATGTGGACAAGTCAATCTATCAAGTTTTGACTACATATTAAAAATGTTCACATGATTAAATGAAAGCTACACACTTCACTCAGGTGTTTAATGTCTGTCAGATTAGTATTTACTAAAATTTACATGATTTTAAGGTTGGTTTAAGTCAAAGACTGAGTGTGATTACAAAGATAAATCTAGTTGCTTTCTATAGGCATCAAACTATATATTTCCAAAATTTAGAGAAGGCTCCTGGAAATGAAATGCTCTCTGCTTTTCCTACACATATCAGTTACTTTGAAGTAAACACATTCCAACTTTCCCTAAGAATGGGTAGTCTTTAAAACAAGTGTCTTTTTACTCACCTTATTTTGATAACTGTAATTTAATAAAAAGGAATTATGGAGGCACACACGAATTTTCAGACTTTCAGAGAAGGACAGAGAAACTATAGTATGCAAATGAGTGTCTAAGAATTACCTTCAGAAGTGTGAGTTCTTCGTGTGACACAATGCTGCAAAAAAGGAAAAAAGCCCAGAATAGGAAGACAGTAGTAGATAATATCAAGACTGCTTTGCAGGTATGCTTTTTGTATTACATTCCTAAGACTTTTAGGCATTCTTTACAAACAGCTCATTTATGCTTATCCCAGATGAGTTAGCAGACAAAGTTCTTTGGGGACTGAGTTCTCCATGGAAATGTGTCTTACGTATAATTAGTTATTTACTGAATTGGGGTTGGTAGCAAGAGTCCTCTACTACTAGATTTGTTTTAAAATAAACTCATTTCCTGACACACTGGAAACTACTTTTATGTTATTTTATTTTAAAAATTTTACTGTTATGATTTTTAATTGAAGCACAATTGACAGCAACATTACAGTATTTTCAGTTGCACAACATACTGATTTGATATTTGTATATGTTGCAAAATGATCACAGTAAGTCTAATTTACCATTTGTCACTATGCGTGCATGTTAAATCACTTTAGTCATGTCTGACTCTTTGCAATCGTATGGACTGTAGCTTGCCAGGCCCCTCTATCCATGGATTTCTTCAGGCAAAAGTACTGGAGTGGATTGCCGTGCCCTCTTCCAGGGGATCTTCCCGACCCAGGGATCGAACCTGCATGTCTTACATCTCTTGCTTTGGCAGTTGGGTTCTTTAGCACTAGTGCCAGCTGGGAAGACCCTTTGTCACTATGCAATGTTACATATTTACCCCAGAATTTTTAAGATTTACTTTCGTAGCAATTTACTTACAGATTTATAATGCAATATTATTAACTATAGTCACCATGGTATAATAGTGGCGCATTACGTTTTTCTTTTTTGTTTGTTTTGTTTTTTCATTTGTTTCTTGATTCCATATGTAAGTAAAATCATATGGTATATGTTTTTGTCTAACTTATTTCATTTATCATAATGTTCTCAAGTTCCATTTTTTATTACTCCATTGTATATATATGCCACATCCTCTTTATCCATTCATCCATCAATGGTTAACTTAGGCAATTTCCATATCTTGGCTATTGTAAATAATGCTGCAGTTAATATACAGGTGCATATCTTTTTGAATAGTGCTTTCATTTTCTCCAGATAAATACTAAGAAGTGGAATTTCTGGATCATATGATAGTTATATCTTTACTTTTTTGAGGAAACATCATACTATTTTCAATAATGGCTACACCAATTCTTATTCCCATGAATAGTGCACTAGGGTTCCCTTTTTTCCACCTCCTTACTAATACTTGTTATTTTTAATCCATTTGATAATAGCTGTTCTGATATGAGAGGTGATATCTCATTGTAGTTTTGATAGGCATTTCCTTAATTGCTAGTGATGGTGAACATTTTTTCATGTGCCTGTATACCATCTCTATGTCTTCTTTAGAAAAAGATCTATTTAGCACTTCTGCCCATTTTGCAATCTAATTGTATGAATTCTTTATTTTGGATATTAACCCCTTATTAAATATATAATTTGAAACATATTATCCCATTGTGTAGGTTGCCTTTTTATGTTGTTCATGGTTTTCTTTGCTGTGCAGAAGCTTTTTAATTTGATGTAATCTCATTCGTTTATTTTTGTTTCTCTTGTCATTACCTTTGAAGTCAGAAGCCCCCCAAAAATCATCAGTGACAATATCAAGGGTTATTTCTTTTTAGCTCTGCCATTGCTTTTTGTAGGGACTACATTAAATTTGTAGATTGCCTTGTGTAATGTGGACATAAAGTATTCTCCCAATCTATAAGCACAGAAAATCTTTATATCTATTTGTATCTTCTTCATTTTTTCATTAGAGTTTTATAGTTTTCAGTACAAGTCTTTTACCTTCTTAGTTAAATTTATTTCTAGGCATTTTATTCTTTTGATGCAACTGTAAATGGAATTATTTCTTGATTACTTTTTCTGATAGTTTGTTGTTGATAATAAATTTAAATAAGATACTATTAGTACAAAACTAGCCTGAATAAGTGATTCTAGAGAATTTATATCTGAGTTCTTTGAATATCTTACTTTGCTCATTTGTAGACTATCTTACCTAAGATTTAATTATTTCTGGCCATAAAATAAGGGAGCATAAAAATCAGTTGAAGAGAGAAGAAAAAGAAAATCATTAAGTGGTCTTTCATGTGAGGAGAAATCAAAGTGATAACTTAAAAAATACCTTCAGGAGATCAAGACGGTGGCGTGGCAGGGCACAGGGCTCACCTTTCTCAGAAACACATAGAAACTATAATGACATATGCAGGGACTCTTGCTCAAATTTACCTGGGGACAGCAGAACTAACCTACTATAGCCAAAGCTGTAATGAAGGATTCATATGCAATTGGGTAGGAAGAGAGAAACAGTTTGTTTGGGACTCACATCCCTAGGAGACACGAAAGAAGAGGGGAATATCACAGGCTTGGGTATCCTCTCTGGGGAGCAAGGTGTTAAGGCCCATATTAGACACCTCAACCTTGGGGTCTGACACTAGGAAGAGGAGACCCCTCAGCAGGTTTGAAAACCAGTGGAGCTTACTGGAGTAAGAAACTGAGACTCTGCTCTTGAAGAGTGCAGACACAATCATGCTTACTCCTGATCAATAGCAGAGACTGCATATTGAAAGCTTTCTGGGCTCTGGCTGACTTGCCAGAACCACCCCAGGGTGTGTAAGAGTCTACACTGGGTTCCTGCATCAGGCCTTTTTACTCCAGTGCTATTACCCATCAAGGAGGAGATGTCTATTGGCAATGAGAGTGAACACACTTGATGGGAGCTGAGACATCTCAATTCACTGGCCCTGCCTGTGAGCAGAGTAGAGGCAACCATTACCAGGTTGCAAGTCCCTGGGGGAAGATGGAGCTACCTTCAGACTAATTTCAGACCCAGTTCTCCCAGCAAAGACACTGGGCACACACAAACTGCATAGGGATGCTCCCATACAAACACAGTCAAAGACCAGGATAGGTAATGATTTCATATAATTTTGAAGAGAGAGAGAAAGTTAAAATGGGAAGACAGAAGAATATGTTTCAAATGAGAGAACAAGAAGCAACTGAAAAGACCCTAATGAAACAGATAATTTGCCTGATAAAGTTCAAAGCATTTGCAATAAGAATGCTAACTGCACTGGGAAAAATTGATGAACACAGTGAAAATTTTGCCGAACTAGAAAATAGGAAAAGCCTTTGTTATAATGTCCATTTTGTCTGATATGAGTATTGCTACCCCTTCTTCCTTGTTTCCATTTGCATGAAATATCTTTTTCCATTCCCTCACTTTCAATCTGTGTGTGTCTTTAGCTCTGAAGTTAGTCTCTTGTAGGCAGCATATAGCTGGGTCTTTTTTTTTTTTTTTAATCAAATCATCCATTATATGTTTTATCACTGGAGCATTTACTCCATGACATTTAAAGTAATTATTGATGGGTATGTACTTATTGCTATTTTATTATTTTCTGGTTGTTTTGGTAGTTATTCTCTGTTCTTTTCTTCTTTTATTATTTTCTATTGAGTTTTTAGCTAGTATTCTTCTGTTCTTTTCTCCTTTGTTTTTGTGTATCTATTGTAGGTTTTTGATTTGTCGTTACTATGGCTTGTATATCTATATCTACTTGTTTTAAACTGGTAGTCATTTAAGTTCAAACACATTCTGAAAGATCTACAGTTTTTACTCCTTTTCTCCTTATTTTGTGTTTCAGATATTATATTTTATATCTTCATGTTAATCATGTATTGTTTATTGTAGTTACAGTTATTTTATAATTTTTTTTGTCCTTTAATTTCTATATGTAAATAGTTAATCTGCTTTTACTATATAATTGCCTTTCTTATTGGGATTTTCTCTTTCCTATAGACTCCTATTTGTTTTCCACTTAGAGATGACCCTTTAACATTTCTTTTAGGATAGATTTAGTTGTGATAAACTCTTTACTTGTCTGACAAGTTCTTTATCTCTCCTTCAACTCTAAATGATAATCTTGC
Source organism: Capra hircus (assembly GCF_001704415.2). NCBI lineage: Eukaryota > Metazoa > Chordata > Mammalia > Artiodactyla > Bovidae > Capra > Capra hircus. The sequence goes on from NC_030830.1 coordinate 20,273,643, forward strand.
ACAGTAGAATATCCTAGTTGTAGGTTTTTCCCTTTCAGCATTTCGAATACGTCATACCACTCCCTTATGACCTGCAAAGTTTCTGCAGAAAAATCAACTGAGAACCCATAAGGATTCTCTTTTATATTACTTTTTTCCCCCCTCTGACTGTATTTGTAATACAATTCTCTCTTTTTCTTTATCCTTTGCCATTTTAATTATAATATGTCTTGGTATGGGTCTGTTTGAGTTCAACTTTTTTGAATCCTCTGTCCTTTCTGTATCTGAATATTTGTTTCTTTCTTCATATTTTGGCAATTTTTATCCATAATCTCATCAGAAACACTTTAAGATCCCCCTCTTTTTTTTGTGAACCCGATAATGTGAATATTAACGCACTTAATGTTGTCTCAGAGAGCTTTTAAACTGTTCTCAGTTTTTAAAATTTGCTTTTCTTGTTGCTGTTCTGATTGAGTGATTTTCATTATCCCTATCTTCCAGATCACTTATGAGTTCTTCTGTATCAATTAGCCACCTATTCATTCCTTTGACTGTTTTTTTTTAATTTCAGCTCTTGAATTTTTCATTTCTGATTGAGTATATTTTATGTTTCTAGTTCCCTGTTAAAATTCTCACTGTGTTCATCTATTCTTTTCCTTAATTCAGTTAACATTCTTATTACTAGTGCTTTGAATTATTTATCTGGTAAATTGTTTATTTGTTTCATTACTTTTTTAGAGTTTTCTCCTGTTCTTTTAATTGAAACCAGTTCCTCTGCCTTTTCATCTTGCTTCACTTTCTCAACCTCTATGAATTTAGATTAAACAGTGACCTTTTGTGGTCTTACCTGAGTGTCACTCTGTGGGAATGTCTCTGTATGGATTGCATGTGCCCGATTTCTTTGGTGGGAGAACTGGATTTGACATGGATACATGTCACTTCTTTCCTCAGGATGTACTAACAGCCATTACCTTAGTAGAAGATGGAAGGACTGAAGCTGGAGCTGTGTATGAAGTGGGATTTCCCCTCTGCTCATGACTGTCACCTCCTAATTGGGAGTGGGTTTTGATCCCATGTTGCTGGACCAACCCCTGAGGGCTGGGCCCAAGCTGGGTCTTTTCCCTTTAACAGTGTGCTTTTTCCTCTCCCACACCAGGACCTTTGCCCCATAGTGGGGAAGTGCTAAAGCAAGGGAGGGCCCAAGCAGGCTCTTAGCTTGTGTTGGCCATAGACAGATCCGAACTGTCCCTGATGCACTTCCTGAGCAGGGGCCAGCAAATATTTCCCTCACTCTGCTCAGATGCAGTCTTGGATCCAAGTCCCCTTTGTCTCTCATAGCTGATTATTCCCCTCCAACTTCTGCCACCTTACCCTTTTATGGAACCACACCACAGGGAAGGCAGGGTCCACATGGACACTTGGCATGTATCAGTGTGTGAACTGTGGCAAACTGGCCACTGTCAGAGTTCTGGGTTGTTTCCAGTGTGATGCTTGCGTAAGCTCCAACAATGGCCACCACCTGACCCAGATGCCAACCTGGGACTGAGTCACCTCTGTGTCCCATTTTTGAGCATCCTTCTTGGTCATGACCACCCAGATCCAGTGCTGCACTACAATGTGAATTAAGTGATACTGAAGTGTATGCTTGGCTTGGGTCAGGGCATGTGCAGAGGCTTTCTCCAGAAACCCTGGAGCCACTGGAGTAGTCTTCTCTTCACCATCTTTGCCCTGCTTTGAGGGTAAGCTAGTGATGTGCACTCGTCACCAGCAGAGTCAAGCTTCCCACAGCCTTCCTGTTAGTCCCAGTGATCCTCTGGTCAGTCAAGAGGACTCATTTGCCCTGTGTAGGACCCCAGGACTGGGTCACTCAATCTGTAGCTCCAGCCACTCACTCCCTAGGGCATATCTCTGCCCATGTATTCTCCTTTTTTTCCTCTAAATCCCCATCTGGGGCAGCCATCTCAAACTTGATTGATCTCCTGCTTTGAACTCTTTATCAGGTGAGTTATCTCGTTTCATTAGGGTTTTTTTCAGGTATGTTCTTTATTTGAAACATATTACTTTGTCTTCTCATTTTGTTTAACTTTCTCTGTCTTTATCAAATTAAGTGAAGTAGTTACCTAGCCTGGGCTTGAGGCACCCTTAGGCATTCTGTGTGTGCCCAGGGGCTTCAGCAGGAGAGCTGGATCTGAAGTGAGCATGGGATGCATCTTCTCTCCGTGTGTGCTGGCAGCCACCACCTTGGTGCGAGGTATGGCTGGTGTAGGAGGGGCTTGAGTCAGAGTCAGGTGGGAGTAAGCACCTTTCTTGTGCTCATCATCCTTTTGGAGGTGGGTTCAAGGCCCAAGGGGCTAGACAAGGAACTCTGACAGAGTTGGGTTTCTCTTGGGTGTGATGGTTGTCTCTACCTTGGTTGAGTCCTTGCCTGGGCCTAAGGGCATGAAGTTGCACTCTTGGGCTGGTTTCACTTTTCCCCCAGTATATGCATGCCTTGGTTGGAGGCTGGGTTGGGGCGAGAGCAGTTGGTGCCATGCCAGTAAGGTGGCCTTATGCCCACCAGTGATAATGTTCTCCTCCCTAGGTTTTGCTCCTCTCATGTGTGAGCATGGACACATACATTGGCAATGACTGCCTTGGCCCTGGTGAGGGCATGACTGGGCTCCAAGCCAGCTCCTTTCCTTCTAAGTGTGGGTGTTCTCATTGGCAACAGCCTCTGCTACAGAGGAGAGCAATGCCAGGGCGAGAGGGGCTGGAGCTGGAGGCCGGTGTGGGCCGGGGTCTTGCTGGCGCAGTCCTGGCAAGCTGACCAGAGCCCATGCAATTTTCAGTTTGTAGCTTCTGCACTGTGATCAAGAGTAAACGCAACTGTGGTGCTCTCTTTAAGAGTGGAGTCTTGGTTTCTTATAGCTTTGATCTAAGCCCCATTGGTTTTCAAACCGGCTAATGGGGGTTATTTTCCCGGTGTCAAATCCCAGGGCTGGAGTGCCTAATGTATGGCTGGAACCTCTCATTCCCACGGAATTTTCTGACTATTTTCTTAGTTATTTCTCCTCTATCTATTGTTTTCATTCAACTACCATTCCTGTTGTTTATATTTAGTTTCATGTGTCTATTCTCTAAATCATATGTTTTCTTGCATAATTTCTTATGCTTTCTCCTTTTCGTTTTTGGTTTGTTTGAGATAGTTTTAAATATTTACTTACCCATACTGATAATTTAGTAATCAACAGTAACAATTCAATTGTCAATTCTTTGTTGTATAATTTAGTTTTAGGAAACCAATTTTGAAAAATTTTATTGCATGTAAATGAGAGTTTCATTACTGATTGAAGTACTTAGCTGAATTTCATAGAATATTTATTTATTTATTATTTTTACTTTATTTTACTTTACAACTCTGTATTGGTTTTTTAAGGAAATCATATTGTCTAGGTATTCAATTTGGCATTGTTGCATTTGCCTTAGTGTTTGCTAGGGGCTGTGTTTTTAATTTTTCTGCTTATGCATTTGTATCTTTCTTTTAAAGCTTAGAGCATTTGAAATTCTTCAATCTTTTGGCAAATTGTCACCTATTTTGGAGGGGAAGGGTCAGTTTATACCTTTTCCCATATTTGAGATCCCTTCTGACCTCTGTCCCTAATGGATATCTCAATTTGTTTTTCCGATGATGGTCCTCACAAATTCTGCATGTACTTCAAAGTTAACTGAGGCAGTTTCAAAAACTAATTTTCTGGACATGATTTCTTAAAATTCTGATATAAGAGTTCTGTAGAGGAGTTAGTCCTTAAAAGTTTAAAGATTGTAATGTGTGCCAAAGCTGAAAAACAGCCCTCTAGCAAGTACAACCAGGTGCATCAAATGTGCCTACACATGAGAGGATTTGTCACATAGAGATATTTTTAAAATATGTCTTTCAATACTTTCTAAGACACAATTTATATACAAATGAATTTTAACATTTTTATAAATTTTATCTAAAATGTTGTACCACATGTTTATTTTATTTATTATGATAGCTACATATTAAAAAGCTACATTTTAGGGAGAATTTTGAGAGGAGGTAAAATCAGAAGTGCTTCTAGTACAGGGGCTCTTCCAAGCCCTATATGGAGAGTATGAGGCACAAAAATAGCTATGTTTATTCTCTTCTTTGATGGTACAATAAGACAAGAAGGCTTGTCATTGCCCTTTTCATGTCTTTGTTCCTTAAAGTATAAATAAAAGGATTAAGCATAGGAGTTACCAAACTGTAGAAAAGCGACATTAGTTTGTTCTTATCCTGGGAGTTAGTAGAAGAAGGTTGCACATACATGCTAATTACTGGTCCATAGAAGAGAGATACAACAATAACATGAGAACTACATGTGTTAAAGGCCTTCTTCTTTCCCTCTGAGGACCGAATTCTGAGCACTGTAGCTACAATGAACCCGTAGGAGACAAGAATAAGTGACAAGGGAACCAGAGAATAGAAAGTGCCCACGGTAGAAAGCATAGCTACATTGAATGTGGTGTCAGCACATGACATCTTGATCATCACTGGGACCTCACACAGGAAGTCATCTACCTTGTTGTTGCCACAGAGTGGCAGCTGGATGGTGAGGGATGACTGAAGCAAGGAGTTAGCCAAACCACTTAGCCATGCCATGACCACTAGGAAGATACAGAGTTGCTGTTGCATGATAACTGGGTACCTCAAAGGCTTGCAGATGGCCACATAACGATCCAAGGACATCACAGCTAAGAGGATGTATTCAGTGGCTCCCAGGAAGTGAAACATATAAAACTGGGTCACACAGCCTCCATAAGTGATAGACTTATCTGGGCCCCAGAGGTTCAGCAGCAGTTGAGGGGTGGTGGTTGTAGTAAAACAAAGGTCCAGGAAGGAGAGGTTGGAAAGGAAGAAGTACATAGGGCTGTCAAGTTGAGGATCTACCCTGGATATCACAATAATCAAGATGTTTCCCGCTAGTGTGCAGATGTAAGCAGCAAGAACTATTGTGAAGAGTGGCATTTCCAACCAGGGATGGTCAGAGAAACCCAAGAGAATGAAAAACTGTGGGGTACTTGCATTGCCTGCATTCATGACTGTTGCTCTTGTTTGTGGATTTAAGTCAAAGGGAAGATTTGCATTTCAGTATTAAATACTCTTGATGGTCAATTTATTCAGTTAAATAACATGAGTTATGAAGGGATTTTTCTCTGTGGTAAAACTCCAGTGATGTGATTTGATATTTGCAAGATAAAAACTTATGAGACAAAATGCCCCAAATAATGATTTTGTAGTACACTTGAAAGGAAGACTAACAAATCTTGATATTTTACCTAGGAAATGAAATATAACAAATTTTCATAGTTTAATTATTAGAGAAAGGGGGTCTCACAATTGCTCTTATATTAGAGAAAATAACAAAATAGAAGACTGTTTCCTAAGAACCACCCATGCTGACTTACTGCCTGTGTTCATTTCCTTCATCCTTACTCAGTTGAGCTTCATCATTCTCTGGTTGAATTTTTGAGTTGATTTCTGGGTAATTTTAGAATTCACTGGGCTCCAGCTGGATTCATCTGCTTTACACAGAAATAAGACATAGTGCTTTTCCTTAATCCTATGCCTCAAATCCTAAAATTACTTTTGCCAAAGTAAATTTTTGTCATTAAAAAAAAAAAAACACACACACACACACACACACTTAAAAGAAACTGATTCCTTGCAACATGTTTGGAACTTAAAACAAGACAGGCAATAATTGATTGTACAGACTGGCTATATAAAATTATTAAAGGTATCAGTTCTTAAAAATACAGTATAATATATATTAGTGCTTTTCATACTGTGAATTGTAATCTATCACACATTTAATGGTTATATATCATTTTATTGATTTTATAATATTTGTTTCATTACAAGTGTGAGTATATGTATACGTGTGTGACTAGGTTTATTATATAAAATATAAAAGTTGCTTTAGGCAATGGTAAAATGTTTGAAAAAGCACTGGTGTAGTAGGATACGAAATCAGAAAACTGGTCCCATTTCACTGTAATGATTAACAAATGTATCTTTTATGCACTGCTTAAATATTTGGAGCCTCCCTTATCTACCTTACTATTAGGATTAACCAATCCAATATGTGTGGCTACACTTTTGCAAGTAATACTTAATGTTTGGTTGGTTATTTTCATGAACTATAGTGTCCAGGTTGATTAGGAGTCTCTATCTTCAAATTTTTTCTTAGTTTGTATCCAAATATTAACACTGTACTTATCTCCACCAGAAGAAGTCTCATAAGATTTGCATTTTCTTCCCTTTCATTTCCAAAAATTACTCATATCCTTTGGCTTTAGCATGATGTTAATGATTTTAAGATTTCATGTCAACACACATATATTTAAATTAATGAAAATGACTGCTAACACAAACAGTATCTCTAGATTTATTTTTCCAAAAGAGGAGCATTTCAATACTATTAATACTAAAAGTGCCAATTTACTTACACATTTTTTTTAGTATGCAGCTTTGCACAAAATCTTGTACAAAATGATATAAATCATCAAGCAAAACAGATCAGAATCACTTATAAATAATACTTACTTTAAATTAATGTTGATATTCAATGGTAGTACTTCCCTTTATTGACATTGATATTTACTTTCCATCAGGATTAATTGGAGATAAGGACTGAATTTTCTTTCTGTTTCAGTATGTTTACTTCTTATTGTAGGTCTTTACTTCTTATTGTAGGTCCTTAACATTATAAATATAATTGATTTGAAGCATCTTTAATATGTTTAGATATGAAAACCCATTTTACTCTAAAACAATTGCTCAGGAAAGGTTCTTCCTCTTTATATAAAGCTGTGGGAAATTTTCTGTATACAAGTAATAAACCTCAGTGGAAATCTCTTGGCAAGAAGCATGATAGAAATTCCCCAGTGGGTATACTACTTTCTTTCCTCTTGCCATAGTAAAATGAAATGATAAATTTTGGCATTTTCCTTGTTGAATGAATTTAAGAAAATGAATTTAGGACCAAGAATCCTAGAAAATGCAGTCTACCTAAAAAAATTCATGGAAAATCTCCTTGAATAACAGAGAAAATTTAAGACAACTATTTTTGGGGTCAAGATACAATTTTCTTTTATTTTTTCCTCAGGATATTATTTCTCAAGATTCCTGCAAATAATTTTATTTCTACACAGAGAAAGAAGAGGCAGTCGCCTTCTAATATTATTTTTAAGGAACAAAAAGCGTCTTGTCTTCAAATATTTCTTCCACAGTAGCATGGTATAATATAGACTTTTAACCTGACCGAATGTTATGTTAAAGTTTCACATTTGGTTTAAACAATTAAAAATATGTCAAGAATAAATTAATGTTTCAGTGTTTCATTCATTTATTTAAGCAATAAATATTTGTTGAGTGCCTGCTATGTATCAATCACTTTCCCTGTTGCTTCAAATATAACACTGAAAAAATTACAGACAAAAATTTGCTGGAATGAAAAATTATTTGTAATAAAGAAGTAATAGATTGATGCTTATTTGCAGTATGTCAGTAAACTTGGCTCCAGAATGAATGAAATACTAGTGAAATAACTCACAAAGGGCAAACTGATATGTGGCAAAACAAGATTTTCATTGGTGGTTTTAAACAATTATATAATTTTCACATGTACAACATTATTATTATTATTATTTTTTTTAATTTTAAAATCTTTAATTCTTACATGCGTTCCCAAACATGAACCCCCCTCCCACCTCCCTCCCCATAACACCTCTCTGGGTCATCCCCATGCACCAGCTCCAAGCATGCTGTATCCTGCATCAGACATAGACTGGTGATTCAATTCTTACATGATAGTATACATGTTAGAGTGTCATTCTCCCAAATCATCCCACCCTCTCCCTCTCCCTTCGGCATCTGTATACACTAGAAAGTAATCACTATCACAAGTCTACTTGCCATTCATCATCTTACAGTTGACCGCCTTCACCCATTTCACTCATGTCCCAGTACACTTCCCTTCTGGTAATCACTAATTTGTTTTTTGTACCTGTAAGTTTATTTTTGTTTTGTTTATTTTTTAGATTCCACATGTGAGTGAAATCTTACAATAGAAATCTCTGCGCTTCCTATATCTGAATACCTGTTTCCTTCTTCAGGTTCAGGGAGGTTTCAGCCCTAATTTCATCGAATACATTTTGACTCCTTTCTCTGAGATCCCTATATTGTGAATGGTAATGTGAAGGATGTTGTCCCAGAGTTCTTGTAAACTATTCTCATTTAAAACAAAATGGTTTTCTGTTTCTTTAATTTTTTTTCTGTCTAATTGGGTGATTTGCATTTTTCCAGATGGCATATGCATTCTTCTATATTATTTAATCTGCTATTAATTTCTCCTCCTGAAGTTTTCATTTCACACACTGTATTCTTTAGCTCTGACTGGTCCTTTATTGTATTTTCCAGTTCTTTGGTAAAATTCACACTGTGTTGATCTATCTTTCACTCAGTTCAGTTAACATTCTTGTTACTATTGCTTTGAACTTTTTATCAGGTAAATTATTTACCTGTTTCATTAGAGTTTTTTCAAGGGCTGTTTTTTCTTGGTATTTCATTCAAGACATATTCTTTTGTCATCTTATTTTGTTAAACTCTCTCTGTCTCAGTGAAATTATGTGAAACTGTTACCTATCTCAGTTTTGGAGGTGTGTCTTTGTGTGGGTTCATCCCTGTGCAGTCTGTGTGTGCCCAGGGTGTTTGGAGAGACAGCTGGACCTGAAGTGAGCACTGGCCATGTCTTCCCCAGGGTCATTTTAGCAATAATAATTCTTCCATTCCATAAGCACAGTTTATTTCCCATTTGTTTGTGTTGCCTTCAATTTCTTTCATCAGTGTCTTGGAGCTTTCCAAGTACAGTGTACAGTTACTCAGAATAGCACATTTTCTTACATAGCTACTACAGTTATCAAAACTGGGATATTTTATAGCAATATAACTGTACTATTATCTAATCCACAATTTATATTCAATCTTGTTGATTATCTCCAAAATGTGCTTTATTTTGTTCCCCATGCAGGAGCCAATCATTACAGAAAGGTACATGAGGCTGGTTTGTCTTACAGGTGATGCTGTTAAGTTCAGTCACTTGATTAAGGTGATGTCCTCCAGGTCTCTCCTATGACAAGTTGTGATATTTTTTCCTTAGAAATTAAAATCTAATTAGAAGGGAAAGGCCTGAAATTATATAAATATCTTGATCCTGATCAAATTTTAACCCACAGATTTTAACATCTATGTTTTAATTTTTTTCAGTTTTATTGAGATATAATTAACATAGAGCATTGTATAAGTTTAAGTTGTACAGCATAATGATATATCATGAAATGATGACCACAGTAAATTTAGTGTACATTCATTATCTTACAAAGATACTTGTGCTGAGAACTCTGAGGATTTACTCTCTCAACAACTTTCATATATAACATACAGCAATATTAATTAATCCTGTTGTGCATTGCATCCCGATAACTTTTTATATTATAATTGGAAATTTGTACATTTTGATCACTTTTATCCAGTTCTCTCCCACTCCATACCCTGCCGCTAATAACAACAGATCTGATCTGTTTCTGTGAGTTTGTTTGTTGAAGTATAATTGAACTACAACACTGAGTGAGTTCCTGGTGCACAGCATATTTTTGTACGTTTCAAAATGATCACCACAGTAAATCTAGTTACCATCTATCATCATATGAAGCTATTACACAGCTATTGACTATAGGCTTCACACTGTACATTTTATACCCACGATGCATTTATTTTGTAACTGTACATTTGTGCCTTAGTTTCCCTCAGTCACTTTTTCCTCCGTCCAACCCCCTCCCATCTGGCAGCTACCTATTTGTTCTCTGTATCTAGGACTCTGTTTCTGTTTAGTCATGTCTGTACATGTGTACTATTTTTAGATTTTACACTTCAGTGAAATCACACTGTCTTTCTCTATCTGACTTGTTTCACTTCTCATAATACCCTCTAGGCCCATCTATGTTGTCACAAATGGCAAGATTTCATTCTTTGTCTAAGTGAGAGTCCATTGTATATATATTCCATTACTTATTTATCTACTCATCTATTGATGGGCATGTATTTTGCTTCCATGTCTTGGCTATTGTAAATTAATCTACAAATGAACATAAGGGTGCATATATCTTTTTTTCAGGGGGGGAGTGGTTTGGAGGTACTTCTTTATGTTTTAATTTTTAAATTAACTTTTATTGGATTTCCAGTGCTGTGTTAGCTTCTGCTGTACAGCAAAGTGAATCAGTTTTACATACATCTTTTTGAATTAGTGGTTTTTTTCCTTTGGATAAATACCCAGGAGTGGAATTTCTGGATCATATGGTAGTTCTATTTATTTTCTGAGACAGTGTTTTGCTCTAGAATCTTTTTTTTTTAATTTTCTGTTTTTAATATTTTGAGGAACCTCCATATGTTTTCCACTGTGCTAAACCAATTCCCACCAACAGTGCATAAGGGTTCCTTTTTTTCCACATCCTTGCCAACATTTGTTATTTGTTGTCCATCTGATAATAGCCATTCTGATAGGTGTGAGGAGATATCTCATTGTGGTTTTGATTTGCCTCTATCTGATGGCTAGTGGTTTTGAGCATCTTTTGAATGTAAGTCATCTGTATGAAATTTTTTGGAAAATGTCTATTTAGGTTCTCTGCCCAATTTTTAGATCAGATTTTTTGAGTTATGCTTTCTTTGTATGTTTTGAATATTAACTTCTTGTCACATATATTTGCAAATATTTTCTCCCATTCAGTAGGTAGTCTTTTTGTTTTGTTGATAGTTTCCTTTGTTGTGGAAAGGATTTTTTTTGTTTGATGTAGCCCCCTCTTAAAAATGTTGCCTTCGTTTCCCTTGCTTGAGGAGATATAGCAAAAAGAATTAAAATTTGCCATCTCCAGCAGTATGGATGGACTTGGAGGGCATTATTCTATGTGAAATAGGTCAGATAGAGAAAGGCAAATACTGTATGATATCACTTATGTGTGGGACCTAAAAAAACACAAAAACTAGTGATTATAACAAAAAAGAAGCACACTCACAGATGCAAAGGACAGGCTAGTGGCTATCAGTTTGGAGAGGAAAGTGGAAAGGGCAATATAGGGGTAGGAAAAAAAAGGTTTTATGGGATTTTATGGAATAATGTGTGTGAATCTTGAAAACTATAAAGTGCTATAGAATATAAAGAATCTTTCACTTAATGAATAAGAACCTAGGTATATTAGTAAGATACAATGCACGTGAAGAGAAACTATAACCTTTATTCCTATAGGGATAAACTAATATGCCAGAAATGTTTAAAGATGATTTCTCACCCATAAAACTATTTGCTTTTACTAAAATAGAGTAATGCATTTATGTAATTTTTAAAAGATAAATGATTACTAATAACTATATGTGACTGTCACTAGATTTTCATTTTTACAGAGAAATTAAATTTCTTTAGCCTTGAGAATTTGAGTTTATATCCCACCATGGAATTTCACAGGACTATTTTCCTCACCCCAGAGAGTTTTATATTTCTGAAAATTCTTTTAAAGGAATAAATGAAAATTTGGTTATTAGCTAAAATTATCCATAGTTTTGATAACAGATATTTTAATTTTTGCCCCCCAAATTAAGTTTTGTGAGTGTCTTGGTGAACAAAACCAAACTTTGCTCTTTGCTACAGTCTAGTAGTAAGTAAAGGCACTTATCAAATGATCACTTAGAAGGATAAATGCCATAAATGAGAAGTATATGGTGAGCAAGTAAATTTATGGGTATTAGACTAAATCAGGGAGACCACAAAAAGATTTTCTAATAAATGATGAGGCTTGAGCAACTAGTAATTAGGTGGAAGGATTTGTTGTAGTTCAGTTGCTCAGTTGTGTCCGACTCTTTGTGGCCCCATAGTTTGCAGCATGCCAGGTGTGGAAGGATAAGAATGCTCAAACATTCTGCGCTTTAAGGAAAAATGCTAAGTGCAAGACAGAAGGCCTTTCCTTCGGAGAAGGAAATGGCAACCCACTCCAGTATTCTTGCCTGGAGAATCCCAGGGATGGGGAAGCCTGGTGGGCTGCTGTCTATGGGGTCGCACAGAGTTGGGCACGACTGAAGCGACTTAGTAGTGGCATCAGAAAAAGAGTATGGAACCAGGAGTGTGAAGATGGAAAAGAATGGAGGGGTGGGAGGTACGAAATAGGAATGACTGATTTGTCTTGGTAATAGTTTTGATACGGAAAATTATGCAAGAGATGCTTTAAGATATGGCTAATGGTTTCTGATTTGCAGATTCACAACAAGTGAATCAACTTACTAAAATAGTGAGCTTTAGAAGAAGACTTTGTGGTGGAGAGAGCAGGTGTTCAGCTTTTGATTGTGTTGAGTTGGAAATGTCAATCATATATTCAAAAAGAGATGGCAGTGGTACAAAATGGTTGGGAAATCTTAAAAATGGCACTTATATTGAGATATAATTGTATTCATTCATTTACAGTGTCTTGAAATGCTTATTGCTTTCTTTTTGTGCTAAACAAACATTTTAAACTCCATATATTTAAACTTTTTCCCTTTCCCATTTATTGGAAATGTCACATTTAGTAAACACATGCTTATTATATATTCTACCATACTCTGTACTTACATTTTTAGATAGTTTGTGCTTCTGCTACCTTCTGTGATCTAAGTATTCTGTTTTCATAACTGGATAAAATCCAAACTTTTCAACTCTTCAGTTATCATCTACAGCCTCTTTTTGTATGTGTTTTGTAACCTTTCCTCTGCTGCCTAAAATGTTGTCCCATCTATGCCCTTACATTGTTAACTGCAAGTAATCATTTAAGTATCTGAGGTTAAGAGTCGTTTCCTCTGCGAACTAGAATATTTTTTAGTAGAGGAACTCTGATTGTTTTCTCTCTGGTCTAGTGCTACCTAGTGATCAATAAATACTTATTGAGTGACTATCCAAATAAAGTGAATTAATCCAGATCAATGTTAGAAAAATTTCCTATTAACATTTTTATAAATAACGTCATAATTTAGGGGAGCTCCTGTGTGCTTGGTTGCAGAGCTTGGGACAAGTAAGGATTTGGGGAATGAAAGAAGAGAGGAAAAAAATGCAATTCATTGGAAATAAAGGGATGAATTAAAAAGAGGATTAGAAAAAAAATTCAGCTGATGGCTTCCTTGATAGCCCAGTGGTTAAGAACCCACCTTGCAATGCAAGGGACACTGGTTTGATCCTTGACCCAGGAAGATCTCATATGCCACAGAGCAACTTAGCCCATTTGCCACAACTACTGAAGCCCACGTGCCCTAGAACTTGTGCTCCACAACAAGAGAATTCCTCTCATTGCAACCACAGTGTAGGCCCCACTCACCCCAACAAGAGAAAGCCTGTGTGTAGCAACAGAAACCCAGCACAGTGAAAAAAATTTTTTTTCAAAAATTCAACCGATATTTCCAGTTTCTGGGATGAGATGCACACACTTAGCTAGTTTAAAGTCAGCTGTTACTAGATTTGGGACAGACTACATGCTTGGAACAGTTCTGAAGCGTGCATATGAGGACTTGTGTGCTGTGGGAAAACTTCTGTCTTGGGATTGCTGGTCATTTAGTCAGAAAGATATGGAACTCCCTAACTAAGGAGATAGACAAGATAGTTCTCTAACATATAGTATAAGTGGGAAGGTAAACCATCCAAGTGTTCTGAATAGTCAGGCATTGACAGGAGGGAATTAGCATGGCTTGGCCTCAAGAAACAAAGTTCATTGAGGAACCTTATAGAAGGCAAAGGAGCTTTTAATTTAGAAAAATATAACTTATGGTCTCAGCATTGCTTCCTGAAGCTAGTAAGATTTTCTGTTGGCCTAATTCCGTAAACTTGTAAGAGTCTGAAAAATAGAAAAATTAGTTCAAACATTATTACTATTTTTAAGAGAAAAAAAGACTCAGAAGATTCTCATCATGATGGAACACTTCTTACTTTTTTTTTTTAATTTTTAAAAATTTTTATTTTATATTGGAGTATAGTTGGTTTACAATGTAGTGTTAGTTTCAAGTGTACGGCAGACTGATTCAGTTACACACACACATATATATGCATCTGTTCTTTTTCAGATTTCTTTCCTCATTTAGGTTATTACAAAATACTTACACATTTTCTTGAACTTTTTAGTAACTTTATATTTAATTAATACTCTAGAAACCAATTTAGTTTGAAACATAAATGGAAAGATGCTTACTATCTTTTGTTTTCCATCTAATATGTTTAAACAATTGTATTTTAAGGACTCAATACCTTTTTTTTTAAATTTTTTATTTTTTTTTAAATTTTAAAATCTTTAATTCTTACATGCGTTCCCAAACATGAACCCCCCTCCCACCTCCCTCCCCACAACATCTCTCTGGGTCATCCCCATGCACCAGCCCCAAGCAAGCTGCACCCTACGTCAGACACGGACTGGCGATTCAATTCTTACATGACAGTATACATGTTAGAATTCCCATTCTCCCAAATCATCCCACCCTCTCACTCTCCCTCTGAGTCCAAAAGTCTGGTATACACATCTGTGTCTTTTTTCCTGTCTTGCATACAGGGTCGTCATTGCCATCTTCCTAAATTCCATATATATGTGTTAGTATACTGTATTGGTGTTTTTCTTTCTGGCTTACTTCACTCTGTATAATTGGTAGCCAGGACATGGAAACAACCTAGATGTCCATCAGCAGATGAATGGATAAGAAAGCTGTGGTACATATACACAATGGAGTATTACTCAGCCGTTAAAAAGAATTCATTTGAATCAGTTCTGATGAGATGGGTGAAACTGGAGCCACTTCTTACTTTTTATAGTAAAATGTTAACAGCATCAGCCTCTTAAAGGCCTCCTTCATATCTTTATTTCTAAGGCTATAGATGAGGGGGTTCAACATGGGTGTGAATATCCCATAGAAGAGAGAAACGATTTTCCCCCAGTCCTTAGAGGTGGAAGAAGGTGGTTGTAGATACATGTATATGCCTGTTCCAAAAAAGAGAGAGACTACAACCATGTGAGACCCACACGTCCCAAAAGCTTTCCGTCGTCCTTCTGCCGATTTGATTCTCAATACTGCTTGAGCTATGAAGCCATAGGAGATGAGGATCAATGTCACTGGAATTAGCAGAATTAACACGCTGAAGAAAAAAAGCTCAGCAACAATAGGCTTTGTGTCAGCACAGGACAACTTGAGAAGGGCAGGAACCTCACAGAAAAAGTGGTCCACTTCTTGACGACCACACCGTGGCATGTTAAGGGTCAAGGAGGACTGCAGCACTGAGTTGCTGAAGCCAGTGAACCAGGAGAAGGCTATCATCCTCAAGCAGAACCAAGGGTTCATGATGACAACATAGTGGAGGGGTCTGCAAATCGCCACGTACCTGTCAAAGGACATAACAGCAAGGAGGAGACACTCAGTCGCACCCAGGGCCAGGAAGATGATGAGCTGGGCCACACAGCCAGCATAGCTGATAGTTTTCTTGTTGTGAGAAATATTCGTCAGCATATGAGGGACTGTGCTTGTGGTGTAACAGAGATCTAAGATGGACAGATTAGTAAGAAAGAAATACATGGGAGTATGAAGCTTGGGATCCAGAATGCACACCATCATGATGGACACATTGCCAAAGACGGTGGTTGTGTATGATATTAATAGTAACATAAAAAGAGGTTTTTGTAGCCAGGGCTTGTCTGAAAAGCCAAGTAGTACAAATTCTTTCGGGGAACTCTCATTTGCCCAATTCATGATGATGCATTTATTTTTCATTCCTAAAAAGTATAACATAGGAAAGTGGTCAATAAATAATATTGACTACTCTTATTGTAACAGAACTGAATTTAGGATAATCACAGTGAATGATTCGACACCAAATATATAGTCAATTAAATAGAACCCTGTAAAATATAATATGGGTATTGTATAGTTAAAAAATAGGTCTTCTGTTTTAGTATTTATGTTTGACTTTATGAAGCAAATCATCACATTTAAATGCCAAGAACTGTATGCATGAAACATGGACAGTTACATGTGCTCAATACATTTCAATTCTTATCCCTTTTCTTATACTGCTGCTGCCGCTGCTGCTGCTGCTAAGTCACTTCAGTCGTGTCCGACTCTGTGCGACCCCATAGACGGCAGCCCACCAGGCTCTGCCATCCCTGGGCAAGAACACTGGAGTGGGTTGCCATTTCCTTCTCCAATGCATGAAAGTGAAAAGTGAAAGTGAAGTCACTGAGTCATGCCCAACTCTCAGTATTTTAAGAATAATTGCTGTTTTAATTCAGTAGTTTTTAATCCATGCTCAAAATGCTGAGTAATATAGAGGTTATAAGAGCATCGTGTAAATCTGAACTTGATCTAAAGAAATTATGCTTGTTTTAGTAGTATATTCTTGGGATATTTTTGAGCTGTCTCTCTAAAATGACACATATGAACATCCATTTCCACAAAGAGCTATCATGAGTATTAAATGCTTTGATTCATGGTAAAAAATTATGACTAACTTGTGGTTTATAATGATGATCACAGTTGACATCTCCCAGCATCTCCAAATACCTTGATGAAAACTGCAAAATGCATAAGCCAATTGTTGATTTACTACCAGTGACAGGCATTGCTTAGTGCCTGAAATAATTCTTTCTAATTCTCACCAAAACCCTAATAAATGGATATGATCTACATTTTATTACTACTATGACTCAATGAGAATAAATAATTTGCACACTCTGTAATCTTAAGGCCAAGACACAAAAGCAGAATTTAAAGGCCATTCATTTTTATATATTCCTTAATTCCACCTAAATATAGAGAAAGCAGCAAAGGAAAACACAAGAGTCGTAAACAATGGAATCAAGGAGCCAAAAATCAAATAAAGTTGATTTTCTTCAATCTGTGAAAGTTATCAGTTATTTAGTTATATGACCCAAGGGCATCTAAATTCCTTTAGTCTACTTTGCATGTTTAAATTTTCATTGCTTAGACCTACCCCATTTGAATTTACAAGCATAAAAATAGATAGTGCTGCTAGATTGACTTAAAAAAGAAGATATTATAATAATAAGAATTGACATATTTTATACCAGAGTGGAATACTTTTTTCCCCAAGTTAGTAACACTGATATATAAACTATAACTTTAGCATGGGATGCCTACATGAGAATGAATAGAGATGGTGCTAAGATCTATAATTCTTTCCATTACATGAAGTTTTAATTTTGGCTTTTTAGCTACAGATACACATTATCTAGTAAATGCCAATAATATACTCTCAGTTGAAAAATAGAAAAGGATGTAAGACTTGACTTATTTGTGTGTACATTTAAATTTTCACATGAAAAAGTTCATACATTGATAAAGGATAGTCAAAATGAAAATGTGCAGTTTATGGCAAATATGGTTAACATACTAAATATAAGTAATTAGTACATAAAAATAATGAGAAAAGGCCAAAACTCCAATAAAAAAAGAGCAGTGGATATAAATAGACAGGTTAGACAAGAACAAATATGAAGCAAAGGTGAAAATAGAAAAGATGTGCAATTTTTCATCAATTAAAAAAAATCAAAACAGGGAAATGCTGCTTTGTCTGTTCAATTCTGCTGCTGCTGCTGCTGCTGCTGCTGCTAAGTCACTTCAGTCGTGTCCGACTCTGTGCTACCCCATAAACGGCAGCCCACCAGGCTCCCCCATCCCTGGGATTCTCCAGGCAAGAACACTGAAATGTGTTGCCATTTCCTTCCCCAATGCATGAAAATGAAAAGTGAAAGTGAAGTCGCTCAGTCGTGTCCAACTCTTCGCGACCCCATGGACTGCAGCCTACCAGGCTCCACCATCCATGGGATTTTCCAAGCAAGAGTACTGGAGTGGGTTGCCATTTCCTGCTCCTGTCTACTCACTAGATAATGTTTTAAAAAATCGCCTTAAAAGTTAGCTTTTCAGAACATTGCCTCTGTAGCTAGAATCTCCCAGCATTTTATATCTGATCTGTATAAGTGAAAGTGTTAGTTGCACAGTCAAATCCAACTCTTTGCGACCCAGTGGACTGTAGCCTTCCAGGCTGCTCTATTCATGGGATTCTCCAGGCAAGAATACTGGAGTGGGTAGCTATTCCCTTCTCCAGAGGATCTTCCCAACCCAGGGATTAAACCCAGGTCTTTAGCATTGCAGGCAGATTCTTTACTTTCTGAGTATGGTTCTGGGCAAATTGATGAATATCCTTGTGTTCAAAATTCACAGATTCTGTATTGATAATGAGAGTTATTGTATAGGTTTAATGCAGCAAGGCCTACACATCTGAATTTAGGACAGCTCTGGAATATAGAGCTGTGAATGTGAACTAGTTATCACTAATAGTATCAAGAGCATTAATCATTATCAGTAAGTATTAATAGTAATAATGTATCATTATCTCCACTTCCCATGTATATGAAAAAAAAACAGACAAATTACTACTAGTGGAGCTGAAACATTATAATTTTATGATAATATAGTATGAAATGATTATATGTGCATGTCATTTTTTCTTTGTGTCTAGCATAATACTGAGAACATTGTTTCCCAGTAAATGATAGTCAAGTCAATGGTTAGTAAGAGACATTGAGTTGCCTGAAGGCATAATAAAAACACTTTACTCAACAGCTGGGGTTTTTCTTTTTTCTATTTCTTTTATTTCTTTTTATATTTCTTTTTTCACATCTTTTATTCAATACTCCTTCCCACATTTTGTATGTCTCTGATGTCATTGATGCTCATTCATTAGTTCATTTTTTACAGTATCAGAAAAATGAAATTACCCTTTGTAAAGGACATTTTCATCCCACAGTTATCATAACTCTTCTCTTATTTCTATATCCTCTACTAATTAAAAGAATCCTAAATACTCCTTTTTTTTTGTATGACAATATAATGGGCAAAAGAGTGAAATGATAACAAGTGTTTTTGGAGCCACTGGAAATATTTAACCTTTATTTCAAGATTCCCAGGAAGCAAATCGAACTCTGCTTATTGAATGTGAAGCAACCTAGAGGCAAGGAAGTATATGAAATGATCTTGAGAGATCTTTCCCACTCAATGATAATAACATAACTCTGTTTAGTAGACATCACTCACCTTTTCTCTTTTCTAGTGTTGAAAAGATGTCTACACCATTCTTTGTGCATGTTTTGAAGGAAGTTTGGTCCAAAAACAGGATGAAAAATGCAGTGACTTTTTGACATTTCGCCTCTTGTGAAATTCTTATTCAGCTACATTTTGCCCACAGATTGAGAATGAAATTAGCACATAACTGACTGAATCAAAAACATATGAGAAAAGTTCATATGATGAGGTAATCTTCAGTCACCCAGGTGTTTTTGACTGACCCTGGCTCTTCTCAGCAAGCTTCTAATACAATGAGAAGCTGATTTTATAAATACCAGCAACACTGACAGAGTCATGGAGAGAAGGTTTAGCTGTAACTGAAGGCTTACCATTCATACAATGCTCTGTGCTCTTTTAGCCCTAGGGATTCCAGAGTGCCTCAAGTTTAATTGGTCATTGTGTCCAGAGTGAAACCATGTGAACTCTATTTCCCATAAGGGTAGCATAATACTGGCACATAGATGGTTCACACATATTAAAAACTAGGTTGAAAATACTAGTCATGAAGCATAGACCATGAAAAATAAGTTTGGGATTGTTTAATCAGGAAAGCACAAGACTACATGAACTTTTAATCCATTCTTTTAAATAGTCTTAAGGTCAAATACTGAGACCACAGATGGTGTATATGGGATAATAGTATTTCTATTGTTCATTGGTTTTTTGATGAATGTGCTTAGTTTAAACCTGCTAGAGAGCTCCACATTAAAAAACTATTTCATACAAAGTTACAATATAAAATTAACACACGAATTTAAGTTTAGAATGAATTCCTTGGGGCAGAATTACAGCTGACTCTTGAACAACATGGGCAAGAGCTGTGAAGTCCACTGATACACAGATTTTCCATAAATATATAAAAATATATGTATAAAGCATCATGTGTAAGACGTATGGAAGAGGATAGTGTATCCTCACGTAGGCATGAGTGATACTTAATGTAAAATTAATACTTTAGTTTTTTTTTGCTTATAACTTTGCTTTCAAAGAATTACATTATTATACAGTATACTTCTTTCTCTCTTTCACAGTTAGAGAAACTATGTTTCAGCCTATCACCACAGGTAAGTAGTTTTATAAAAATATATAATCTCAATACTGTATTATGAATATGACTATATAACACAGGCCATAAACATTATTAAATGATTCACTTAGTGTATAAGGCAGGCTACTGTGAAGCAATTATATCAGTTATTTATTTATAAAACATCAGTAATTAGCTCATTTTTTGTTATCAATATATGTCATTATACCTTAAAATAAATATGAAAATTTCACATTATCTTTCTATTTTTTGATTTCTAATAATACATATATACAGTGTTTTGTATCATATAAGACAATATTAATGTAGGTACTGACAGACAGACGATTCATCTGGTAAACAGAGGATGTAAACTTATGGTATCGATAAATACAGTACATACTGTAAATGTATTTTCTCATCCTTATGTATTTTTAATAACATTTTCTTTTCTCTAGCTTCCTTTATTTTAAGAATACACTATATAATACATATAATAGGTGTTAATAAACTTTATATTAACAGTAAGGCAACAGTAGGCTAGTCATAGTTAAGTTTGGGAAGTCAAAAGTCATGGAGTTTTGATTGAGTGTGGAATCAGCATTCCTAACTTTTGCGTTTTCAAGGGTCAACCGTAGTAGAAACATATGGGATTGGAACAGGAATAGTTTTTGGAAATAAGTTGATTTATTACTTGATATGTGCTCACCTAAGATTTGGTATGATGAAATTGAACTGAGTGTCAGCATAGATATAATCTCAAAGAACACCTTTTGCTAGTAGTTTAATGTATTTGTTTTCACTTGTTTCTCTTTTGTATAATGCATTTTTTATAAATTGTAAAATCATCTGTGTAGAATATAATCATTTTCTAAATTTTTACATTTCTTGGCACCTGCCCTTATTGTTCAGTTCACTTGCCCAGTTGTGTCCAACTCTTTGTGACCCCATGGACTGCATCACACCAAGCTTCCCTGTCCATCACCAATTCCCAAAGCTTGCTCAAACTCATGTCCATCGATTCGATGATGCCATCCAACCTTCTCATCCTCTGTTGTCCTCTGCTCCTTCTGCCTTCAATTTCTTGCCAGCATCACGGGCTTATTTTTAATGAGTCAGTTCTTTGCATCAAGTAGCTGAAGTACTGGTGCTTCAGCTTCAGCACCATTCCTTCCAATGAATAGTCAGGACTGATTTCTTTTATGATTGACTGGTTTGAGTTACTTGCAGTCCAAGGGACTCACAAGAGTCTTCTCCAACACCACAGTAAAAGTGCAACAATTCTTTGGTGCTCAGCCTTCTTTATGGTCCAATGCTTGCATCCACACATGACTGCTGGAAAAACCATAGCTGACTAGATAGACCTTTGTTGGCAAAGTAATGTCTGCTTTTTAATATACTGTCTAGGTTTGTCATAGCTTTCCTTCCAAGGAGCAAGCGTCTTTTAATTTCATGGCTTGCAGTCACCATCTGCAGTGATTTTGGAGCCCAAGAAAATAAAGTCTCTCACTGTTTCCATTGTTTTACCGTCTATTTGCCAGGAAATGATGGGACTGGATGCCAAGGTCTTAGATTTTTGAATGTTGAATTTTAAGCCAGCTTTCACACTCCCCTCTTTCACTTTCATAAAGAGGCTATTCACTTCCTCTTTGCTTTCTGCCATAAGGGTGGTGTCATCTGCATATCTGAGATGACTAATATTTCTCCTGATATCTTGATTCTGGCTTGTGCTTCATCCAGCCCAGCAATTTGCATGATGCATTCTGCATATAAGTTAAACAAACAGGGTGACAATATACAGCCTTGATGTACTCCTTCCCCAATTTGGAACCAGTCCATTGTTTCATGTCCAGTTCTAACTGTTGCTTCCTGAACTGCAAACAGATTTCTCAGGAGGCAGGTCAGGTGGTCTGGTATTCTCATCTCTTTAAGAATTTTCCAGTTTGTTGTGATCCACACAAAGGCTTTGGCATAGTCAATAAAACAGAAGCAGATGTTTTTCTGGAATTATCTTTTTTTTTTTTTTTTTTTTAATGATCTGATGGATGTTGGCAATTGGATCTCTGGTTCCTCTGCCTTTTCTAAATCCAGCTTGAATATCTGGAAGTTCTCGGTTTACGTGCTGTTAAAACCTAGCTTGGAGAATTTTGCACATTACTTTGCTAGTGTGTGCGATGAGTGCAATTGTGTGGTAGTTTGAACATTCTTACCTGGTGGCTTCCCTGATGGCTCAGAGGTTAAAGCGTCTGCCTACCATGCAGGAGACCTAGGTTCGATCCCTGGGTTGGGAAGATCACCTGGAGAAGGAAATGGTAACCCACTCTAGTATTCTTGCCTGGAGAATCCCATGGATGGAGAAGCCTGGCAGGGGGTCACAAAGAGTTGGACACGACTGAGCAACTTCACTTTCATTTTCACTTGAACATTCTTCAGCATTGCCTTTCTTTAGGATTGGAATGAAAACTGACATTTTCCAGTCCTGTGGCCACTGCTGAGTTTCCTGAATTTGCTGGTGTGTTGAGTGCAGCACTTTCATAGCATCATCTTTTGGGATTTGAAATAACACAGCTGGAATTCCATCCTCTCCACTAGCTTTGTTCATAGTGATGCTTCCTAAGGCCCACTTGACTTTGCATACCGGGATATCTGGCTCTAGGTGAGTTGTCAGGAAGCACTCAACAGGAGGCTTCCTGTGTGCTGTTTTGATCTGTCAGGAATCCTCTGTTCCTTATTAATTCCTGAATATTCAGGAATTAAGAGGAGAGGCAAGCCTCTCCTGGGGCTGAGGGATCCAGGCATTTCCTTCATTAGTTTTTCTATAGGGTGATAAGTACCCTTTTTCTTCTTGTGAACTATATGGTAAAAGTGATTATTTACAACTCTCTCTCTCTCTCTCTCTTTAATATGGATCACCTATGTTTTCTAAGTCTGGAATTTTAACCTTTATCTTTGATGAAAATAACTACAGTATATATGCCCACACCATGTTGATTAAAACACCTTTGCTCCATCAGAACTTTGGTCCCCATGTCTTGACTCCTCTCTCTCTCTCTCTCTCTCTCTCTCTCTCTCGCTCTCTCTTTCAGGCTGATCCCCTGGAGCACAGAGGCTCTCTGAGTTCACTTTCCTGCCCGGGCTTCTAAGACCCTCTCGAGAAGGTGCTCTGTGCCTTCACCCCATTGAGGGGGCGCCTGAGGCCTTCATGAACAGAGTAAGCCCCATGCAGGGGCTTTATTGGCATTCTGTATAAACCAAGGAATATCAGCCTCTTTCTCTCTCCTTTACTTTCTTATTGGTTGACTCCAGACCACCAGGTTCCAGTCCATTAAAGGACCACAGCAGTGAGTGACCACACCACTGGTAATCTGGGTCTTTAAGATATTTTTTGTATAGTTCTTCTATGTATTCTTGCCACTTTATCTTAATATCGTCTGCTTCTGTTAGGTCCATACTTTTTCTGTCCTTTATTGTGCCCATCTTTGTATCAAATGTTCCCTTGGTATATCTGGTTTTCTTGAAGAGATCTCTAGTCTTTTCCATTCTGTTTTCCTCTATTTCTTTGCGTTGATCACTTAGGAAGGCTTTCCTATCTCTCTTTGCTATTCTTTGCAACACTGAACTCAGATAGGTATATCTTTCCTTTTCTATTTTGCCTTTAGCTTCTCTTCTTTTCTCAGCTATTCATAACGTCTCCTCAGACAACCATTTTGCCTTTTTGCATTTCTCTTTTTTGGGGATGACTTTGATCACTCCTCCTGTGCAATGTCATGAACCTCCATCCATAGTTCTTCAGGCACTCTGTTTATCAGATCTAATCCATTGAATCTATTTGTCACTTCCACTGTATAATCATAAGGGATTTGATTTAGGTCATACCTAAATGGTCTGGGGCTTCCCTTGTGGCTTAGATGGTAAAGAATTTGCCTACAATGCAGGAGACCCAGGTTTGATCTCAATCCCCTCCAGTATTCTTGCCTAGAGAATTCTGGACAGATGATCTTGGTGGGCTGCAGTCTGTGGGGTCGCAAAGAGTTGGACACGACTGAGTGGCTACACGTTCACTTTCTTTTCTTTGAATGGTCCAGAGGTTTTCACTACTTTCTTCAATTTAAGTCTGAATTTGGCAATAAGCAGTTCATGATCTGAGCCATAGTCAGCTCCTGGTTTTGTTTTTGCTGACCTTATAGAACTTCTCCATCTTAGGCTACGAAGAATATAATCAATCTGATTTCGATATTGACTATCTGGTGATGTCCACGTGTAGAGTCTTCTCTTGTGTTGTTGGAAGAGGGTGCTTGATATGACCAATATGTTCTCTTGGCAAAACTCTATTAGCCTTTGCCCAAGGCCAAACTTGCCTGTTATTCCAGGTCTCTTGACTTCCTACTTTTGCATTCCAGTCCCCTATGATGAAAAGGACGTCTATTTGGGGTTTTAGTTCTAGAAGGTCTTGTAGGTCTTCAACTTCAGCTTCTTCAGATTAGTGGTTGGGCATAGACTTGGATTACTGTGATATTGAATGGTTTGCCTTGGAAATAAACAGAGATCATTCTGTTCTTTTTGAGATTGCACCCAAGTACTACATTTTGAACTCTTTTGTTAACTATGAGGGGTACTCCATTTATTCTAAGGAATTCTTGCCTGCAGAAGTAGATATCTGAGTTATCTGAGTTAAATTCACCCATTCCAGTCCATTTTAGTTCACTGATTCCTAAAATGTCGATGTTCACTTATGCCATCTCCTGTTTGACCACTTCCAATTTGCCTTGATTCATAGACCTAGCATTCCAGGTTCCTATGCAATATTGTTCTTTACAGCATCAGACTTTACTTCATCACCAGTCACATCCACAACTGGGTGTTGTTTTTGCTATGGTTCCATCTCTTCATTCTTTCTTGAGTCATTTCTCTACTCTTCTCCAGTAGTATATTGGGCTAACCTACCAACCTGGGGAGTTCATCTTTCAGTGTCATATCTTTTTGCCTTTTCCACTATGAGCCAGCCCTTATTGTACAACATTCTTTTAAAAATTAATAGTTTATAATTATTTATATACTTTACCATTTTCCTATTAAATATTTGCATTTCCTTTTTATTGACCTCTAGTTGATTTACAACATTATATTAGTTTCAGGTTTAGGTGTACATCATGATTCAGTATTTTTTATAAGTTATATTCCAGTAAAAGTTATTATAAGACAATGGCTATAATTCTCGGTGTTATACTATACATCCTTGTTGCTCATCTATATTATACATAGTAAATCCCATACCACAAATATGCCCCTCTCCCTTTTGCATAATCACTAGTTTGTTTTTTATATCTGTGAGTCTGTTTCTGTTTTGCATTTTTATAAATGGAATACTACTGCTGGGGCTAAGTTGTTTCAGTCATGTCCAACTCTGTTTGACCTCTTAGACGGCAGCCCACCAGGCTCCGCCATCCCTGGGATTCTCCAGGCAAGAATGCTGGAGTGGGTTGCCATTTCCTTCTCCAATGCATGAAAATGAAAAGTGAAAGTGAAGTCGCTCAGTCTTGTCTGACTCTTTGCGACCCCATGAACTGCAGCCCACCAGGCTCCTCCATCCTTGGGATTTTCCAGGCAAGAGTACTGGAGTGGGGTGCCATTGCCTTCTCCCAATAGCTTGTGTATGCTCAATTTCTCCTTTTATGCAAAGGAGACAACCTAATGTGCTGTGTGTATTAATGGCTCTACCCCCTGAGAGAATTTCCTCTCACTATTGCCCTTTGATGTGACACCTAAGTTAGGATCTTTTGTAGCATTTTTTCACTTATGACTCACAACAACATATAAAGCTGACTATATATTAGAGTCCTGAAATTTTTCTTTCCCCAGCATTTGGTCGTTTGGGGATCCTTATGAGGCCATAAGTATAGTTTAAGAGTGCAATACTGATGTAACAGAGGTAGGTTAAGTGTCTGTGCCATTAGTTCACATAATTTATGTCCTCTGGACATGATCTGGTCAGATCCAAATGTTTGGTTTCCAGTTGTATATTGGATTTTTACTGCATGAATCTAACCTTATGAGATGGTGGATCTGACAACATCAAGCTCAGATAGGAAGCCCCAGTTACATAATCACTTGATGCTTATACTACATCAGAATAGCTGCTTTGTAAGTATTAGGTTAGTGCAAAAGTAATTGTGGTTTTGGACTGTAAATTTTTTAAAAGCATTATAACTAGGCTCAAACATATCTTTATTAATCAAAACAGGAGCCATTACAATCAACACATTTTTGTCAATGAGAAAAGGTCTGTTTATTCCTGTAGCATAAAAATCTATGCTTTGGGATCCAACAAACTCTTGGAAAGAATTTTCTGCCTCCTGCTGGTTGTGATAGTTGTTTCCTTGCAAAAAATTGTCATGATGCTTGAAGAAGTGGTAGTTGGTTGGCGAGAGAGGTCAGGTGATTATGGCAGATGAGGAAAAACTTTGTAGCCCAATTCCTTCAACTTTTGAAGTGTTGGTTGTGTGATGTGCAGTTAAGTATTGTCATAGAGAAGAACTGGGCCTCTTCTGTTGACCAGTGGCAGCTGCAGGCAGTACAGTTTTTGATGCATCTCATTGATTTGCTGAGCATACTTCTCAGATGTAATGGTTTCACTGGGATTCAAAAAGCTATAGTGGATCATACCAGCATCAGGTCACCAAACAATGATCATGACTTTTTTTGGCACAAATTTGGCTTTAGGAAGTGCTTTGGGGCTTTTTCTCAGTACAACCATTGAGCTGGCCATTGCCATTTGTTGTATAAAACCCACTTTTCATTGCATATCACAGTCCGACTGAATGGTTCGTTGTTGTGTAGAATAAGAGAAGATGACACTTCAAAATGATGATTTTTAAAAAAATTTTCAGTCACCTCATGAGGCACCCACTTATCAAGCTTTTTCATCTTTCCAATTTGCTTCAAATGCTGAATGACCACCGAATTGTGAATGTTGAATTCTTTGGCAACTTCTCATATAGTTGCAAGAGTATCAGCTTTAATGATTGCTCTCAATTGGTCATTGTCAACTTCTGATGGCCAGCCCCTTTGCTCGTCATCTCCAAGGCTCTCATCTCCTTTACAAAGCTTCTTGAACCACCGTTGCATCGTATGTTTGTTGGCAGTTCTTGGCCCAAATGGGTTGACGTTGCAAGTTTTCTATGCTATGTACAACCCATTAAGAATTTGAATAAAAACAGTTGCTCAAATTTTCTTTTTGTCTAACATCATTTCTATAGTGTAAAATAAATATAAAGTAAACTCAAGTAATGTCATTAGCAAAAATCATAAAGTGACAAATGCCAATTAAAACAAGGTATAACATATCCACATTGATATAAGAATGTATTTCAACATCAAACAACAAAGTTCAACAATGCAAAGCAGCAATTGCTTTTGCACCAAGCCAATACGTCTAATTTTCTCTTATGTGAGGCATTGCCATGGTCCAAGACTCTAAAAGTCTGTATGACAATCTTTTTCCTTTTTGGCTATCAGAGATGCCATATAAAGTGTTTACTTAGCTATTACAGATAAAGCTAGCACCACGAATATATTTTTTTACATGTTTCAAGCAACATGATAACTCTCACTGCTGCTTATACCTGTTAGAAATCTCTCTCTTGCTCTGAGACCTATTTATAGCTTATAGCCTTCTCTGTCACCTGATAGTTCATAGCAGATTACCCGGTGTGGCATGTGTCACCTCCAAATGCACTGGATTCCATCAAATATTGTGCCTCTTTGTGTTAAGTAGAAAAAATGCAATACATTTTTCATAATATTAGAAGAGAATGTACAAGCACACCTAAGATGATTGAACTTCTAAAACTTCACTTGATGTTCAGTTCAGTTGCTCAGTTGTGTTCAACTCTTTGCACCGTCATGGACTGCAGCACACCAGGCTTTCCTGTCCATCACCAACTCCCAGAGCTTACTCAAACTCATGTCCATTGAGTTGGTGATACTATCCAATCATCTCATCCTCTGTCGTCCCCTTCTCCTCCTCCTTCAATCTTTCCCAGCATCAGGGTCTTTTCCAATGTGTCAGTATATTGCATCAGGTGGCCAAAGTATTGGAGTTTCAGCTTCTGCATCAGTCCTTCCAATGAATATTCAGGACTGATATCCTTTAGAATTGACTGGTTGGATCTCCTTGCAGTCCAAGGGAATCTCAAGAGTCTTCTCCAACACCACAATTCAAAAGCATCAATTCTTCAGCGCTAAGCTTTCTTTATAGTCCAACTTTCACATCCATACACGACTACTGGAAAAACCATAGCTTTGACTAGATGGACTTTTGTTGTCAAAGTAATATCTGCTTTTTAATATTCTATCTAGGTTAGTCATAACTTTTCTTCCAAGGAACAAGTGTCTTTTAATTTCATGGCTGCAGTCAACAACTGCAGTGATTTTGGAGTCCCCCAAAATAAAGTCTCTCACTGTTTCCATTGCTTCTCCATGTATTTGCCATGACGTGATGGGACCTGATGCCATGATCTTGGTTTTCTGAATGTTGAGCTTTAAGCCAGATTTTTCACTCTCTTCTTTCACTTTCATCAAGAGACTAGTTCCTCTTCACTTTCTGCCATAAGGGTGGTGTCATCTGCATGTCTGAGGTTATTGATATTTCTCCTGTCAATCTTGATTTAAGCTTGTGCTTCATCCTGTCTGCATTTCTCATGATGTACTCTGCATATAAGTTATAAAGCAGGGTAACAATATACAGCCTTGACTTACTCTTTTTCTGATTTGAAACCAGTCTGTTGTTCCATGTCCAGTTCTAACTATCGCTTCTTGACCTTCATACAGATTTCTCAGGAGGTAGGTCAGGTGGTCTGGTATTCTCATCTCTTTGAGCATTTTCCACAGTTTGTTATGATCCACAGTCGAAGTCTTTGGTGTAGTCAATAAAGCAGAAGCTTTTCTGGAACTCTCTTGCTTTTTCAATGATCCAGTGGATATTGGCAGCTTGACTCTGGTTCCTCTGCCTTTTCTAAATCCAGCTTGAACATCTGGAAGTTCATGGTTCACGTACTGTTGAAGCCTGACTTGGAGAATTTTGAGCATTACTCTGCTAGCATGTGAGATGAGCACCATTGGGCAGTAGTTTGAGCATTCTTTGGCATTGCCTTGGACCAGTTCATGGACCACAGCTTTGTCTAACTCAATGAAACTGAGCCATGTCATGTAGGGCCACCCAAGATGTACCCCTCATGGTGGAGTGTTCTAACAACACATGGTCCACTGGAGAGGCCAATGGCAAACCACTTCACTATTCTTGCCTTGAGAACCCCATGAACAGTATAAAAAGGTAAAAAGATGGGACACTGAAAAATGAACTCTCTGAGTTCGTAGGTCAGCCCAGCATGCTACTGGAGAACAGTGGAGAGATAACTAAAGAAAGAATGAAGAGATGGAGCCAAAGCAAAAACAACACCCAGTTGTGGATGTGACTGGTGATGGAAGTAAAGTCCAATGCTGTAAAGAATGATATTGCATAGGAAGCTGGAATGTTAGGTCCATGAATCAAGGTAAATTGGAAGTGGTCAAACAGGAGATGGCAAGAGTGAATATTGACATTTTAGGAATCAGTGAACTAAAATGGACTGGGATGGGTGAATTTAACTCAGATGACCATCATATCTACTACTTTGGGCAAGAAGGTCTTCCCTTGTGGCTCAGCTGGTAAAGAATCTGCCAGCAATGCAGGAGACCTGGGTTTGATCCCTGGGTTGGGAAGATCCCCTGGAGTAGTGAAAAGTTTACCCACTCCAGTATTCTGGCCTGGAGAATCCCATGGACTGTATAGTCTGTGGGTTTGCAAAGAGTCAGACAAGACTGAGCAACTTTCACTTCACTTGGACAAGAATCCCTTAGAAAAAATGTAGTAGCTCTGTTAGTCAACAAGAGATCTGAAATGCAGTACTTGGGTGTAATTTCAAAAAGAACAGAATGATCTCTGTTCATTTCCAAGGCAAACCATTCAATATTACAGTAATCCAAGTCTGTGCCCCAACCAGAAGTGCTGAAGAAGCTGAATTTGAATGATTCTATGAAGACCTACAAGATCTTCTAGAGCTAAAACCCCAGAAAGATGTCCTTTTCATTATAGGGGACTGGAATGCAAAAGTAGGAAGTAAGTCAAGAGATTCCTGGAGTAACAAGCAAATTAGGCCTTAGTACAAAATGAAGCAGGGCAAAGGCTGATAGAGTTTTGCCAAGGGAATGCACTGGTCCATAACAAACACCCTCTTCCAATAACACAAGAGAAGACTCTACACATGGACATCACCAGATGGTCAATAGCAAAATCAGATTGATTGTATTCTTTGCAGCCAAAGATGGAGAAGTTCTATATAGTCAGCAAAAACAAGACCAGGAGATGACTGTGGCTCAGATCATAAACTCCTTATTGCAAAATTCAGACTTAAATTGAAGAAAGTAGAGAAAACCACTGGACCATTCAGGTATGTCCTAAATCAATTCCCTTGCAATTATACAGTGGTAGTGACAAACAGATTCAAGGGATTAGATCTGAGAGACAGAGTTCCTGAAGAACTACGGATAGAGGTTCATGACATTGTACAGGAGGCAATGATCAAGACCATCCCCAAGAAAAAGAAATGCAAAAAGGCAAAATGGTTGTCTGAGGAGGTGTTACAAATAGCTGAGAATAGAAGAGACGCTAAAGGCAAAGGAAAAAAGGAAAGATATACCCATTTGAATGCAGAGTTCCAAAGAAAAGCAAGGGGAGATAAGAAAGCTTCCTAAGTGATCAATGCAAAGGAATAGAGGAAAACAACAGAATGGGAAAGACTAGCAATCACTTAATGTGGAGGGCCCTAAATCTTTGTAAGTTTTATCTTCCACCCTGTGACATGCATGCCATAGAATATTCAGACTTCTTGAAATGTCTTGCTCTTTAGATATGATTTAGGGCTTCCCTGATAGCTCAGTCGGTAAAGAATCCACCTTCAATGCAGGAGACCCTGTTTCGATTCCTGGGTTGGGAAGATCGCTGGAAAAGGGATAGGCTACCCACCCCAGTATTCTGGTCTGAAGAATGTCCATGAGGTCGCAAAAAGTCAGACATGACTGAGTGATGTTCACTTTCACTGAGATCTGATTAGGATGCTGCCATCAGTACTGTGGAATAGTTATATTCTGTGAAATATCAGGACAGTCAAGATTTTTGCAGACAGACTATTTTGTCAGAAAAGGTACAGTTGATTTAGATCCAAGGTGGGACAGTGAGTATGTCCCATTGTCCTCACGTAAATGTGAATTGCTTTTAATTCTCTGTACTTATGGGAATTGAAAATGATACACTTAATAGATCAACCATATGCTAGAGACTATATTAATATTTTCTAGTTAAGATTCTACAACAGATACACAGCTGCAAATGGGGCAATCATTTGTTAGGTTTAAGCTTATGCACTTTCTTGTGTCTTAGTACCTCTGGTACTTAGTAGATGGGAGCCATTATCAATTTATTCTCCATCTTCTGGTTCAAAGTCTGAACTAATCTATGCATTTTATTCAGGACACAGTATTGCTTCTGATCTTGGCTGATGAAGGGCTGGTCTATGGATTTTCCCTTGGCTTAAAAAAATTAATTTATTTATTTTAATTAGAGGCTAATTACTTTACAATATAGTGGTGATTTTTGCCATGCATTGACATGAATCAGCATGGAGGTACATGTGTCCCCCACCAGCAACCCCCTCCCACCTCCCTTCCCATCCCATCCCTCTGAGTTGTCTCAGTGCACCAGCTTTGAGTGTCCTGTTTCATGCATCAAACTTGGTCTGGTGATCTATTTCAGATATGGTAATATACATGTTTCAGTGGTATTCTCTGAAGTCATTGCACCCTCACCTTCAGAGTTCAAATGTCTGTTCTTTATATCTGTGTCTCTTTTGCTGTCTCTCATATAAGGTCATCATTACCATCTTTCTAAATTCCATATATATGCATTAATATACTGTATTGGTATTTTTCTTTCTGACTTACTTCACTCTCTATAATAGGCTCCAATTTCATCCATGTTATTATAACTGATTCAAATGCATTCTTTTTAATAGCTGAATAATATTCCATTGTGTATATATATATATATATACCACAGTTTTCTTATCCATTCATCTGCCAATGGACATCTAGATTGCTTCCAGTTCCTAGCTATTGTAAACAGTGCTGTGAATGAACATTGGGGTACACGTGTCTCTTTCAGTTCTGGTTTCCTCAGTGTGTATGCCAGCAGTGGAATTGCTGGGTCATATGGCAATTCTGTTTCCAGTTTTTTAAGGAATCTCCACACTGTTCTCCAGAGTGGCTATACTAGTTTGCATTTCCACCAACAGTGTAGGAGGGTGCCCTTTTCTCCACACCCTTTCCAGCATTCATTGTTTGTAGACTATTTGATAGTAGCCATTCTGACCGGCATGAGATGGTACCTCGTTGTGGTTTTGATTTGCATTTCTCTGAGAATGAGTGATGTTGAACATCTTTTCATGTGTTTGTTAGCCATCTGTATGTCTTCTTTGGAGAAATGTCTGTTTAGTTCTTTGGCCCAGATTTTGATTGGCTCATTTATTTTTCTGGTATTGAGTTGCATGAGCTGTTTGTATACTTTAGAGTAATTCTTTGTCAGTTGCTTTGTTTGCTATTATTTTCTCCTACTCTGAAGGCTGTCTTTTTACCCTGCTTATAGTTTCCTTCATTGTGCAAAAGCTATAATTTCCTTCAGTGAGCAAAACTTTTAAGTTTAATTAGGTCCCATTTGTTAATTTTTGCTTTTATTTCAATTACTCTGGGAAGTGGGTCATAGAGGATCCTGCTGTGATTTATGTCAGAGAGTGTTTTGCCTATGTTTTCCTCTAGGAGTTTTATAGTTTCTGGTCTTACATTTAGATATTTAATCCATTTTGAATTTATTTTTGTGTATGGCATTAGAAAGTATTCTAGTTTCATTCTTTTACAGTTGGTTGACCAGTTTCGCCAGCACCACTTGTTAAAGAGATTGTCTTTTCTCCATTGTATATTCTTGCCTCCTTTGTCAAAGATAAGGTGTCCATAGGTGTGTGGATTTATCTCTGGGCTTTCTATTTTGTTCCATTGATCTACAGTTCTGTCTTTGTGC
Source organism: Capra hircus (assembly GCF_001704415.2). Taxonomy (NCBI): domain Eukaryota; kingdom Metazoa; phylum Chordata; class Mammalia; order Artiodactyla; family Bovidae; genus Capra; species Capra hircus. The sequence goes on from NC_030830.1 coordinate 20,307,045, forward strand.
CAGTACCATACTGTTTTGATGACTGTAGCTTGTAGTATAGTCTGAAGTCAGGCAGGTTAATTCCTCCAGTTCCATTCTTCTTTCTCAAGATTTCTTTGGCTATTCAAAGTTTTTTGTATTTCCATGCAAATTGTGAAATTATTTGTTCTAGTTCTGTGAAAAATACTGTTGGTAGCTTGATCAGGATTGCATTGAATCTATAGATTGTTTTGGGTAGTATAACATTTTCACTATATTGATTTTTCCGATCCATGAATGTGGTGTATTTCTCCGTCTATTTTTGTGTCTTCTTTGATTTCTTTCATCAGTGTTTTATAGTTTTCTATATATAGGTCTTTTGTTTCTTCAGGTAGATTTATTACTAAGTATTTCATTCTTTTCATTGCAGTGTTGAATGGGATTGTCTCCCTAATTTCTGTTTCTGTTTTCTAATTGCTAGTGTATAGGAATGCCAGGGATTTCTGTGTGTTGATTTTATATCCTGCAACTTTACTATATTCATTGATCAGCTCTAGTAATTTTCTGGTGATATCTTTAGAGTTTTCTATACAGAGGCTCATGTCATCTGCAAACAGTGAGAGCTTTACTTCTTTTCCAATCTAGATTCCTTTTATTTCCTTTTCTTCTCTGATTACTGTGGCTAAAACTTCCAAAACTATGTTGAATAGTAGTGGTGAGAGTGGGCACCCTTGTCTTGTTCCTGACTTTAGGGAAAACGCTTTCAATTTTTTACCATTGAGGATAATATTGGCTGTGGCTTTATCATATATGGCTTTTATTATGTTGAAGTATGTTCCTTTGATGCTTGCTCTCTGGAGAGTTTTTATCATAAATGGATGTTGAATTTTGTCAAAGGCTTTCACTGCATCTATTGAGATAATCATATGGTTTTATCTTTCAATTTGTTAGTGTGGTGTATCACATTGATTTGTGAATACCGAAGAATACTTGCATCCCTGGGATAAAACCCACCTAGTCATGATGTATGATTTTTTTAATATGTTGTTGGATTCTGTTTGTCAGAATTTTGTTAAGGATTTTTGCATCTATGTTCATCAGTGATATTGGCCTGTAGTTTTCTTTTTTTTGTGTGTGGCATCTTTGTCTGGTTTAGGTATTAGAGTGATGGTGGCCTCATAGAATGAGTTTGGAAGTTTACCTTCCTCTGCAATTTTCTGGAAGAGTTTGAGTAGGATACGTGTTAGCTCTTCTCTAAATTTTTGGTAGAATTCAGCTGTGAAGTCATCTGGTCCTGGGGTTTTGTTTGTTGGAAGAGTTTTGATTACAGTTTTGATTTCTGTGCTTGTGATGGGTGTGTTAATATTTTTCTGTTTCTTCCTGGTTCACTTTTGGAAGGTTATACTTTTCTAAGAATTCATCCATTTCTTCCAAGTTGTCCATTTTACTGGCATATAGTTGCTGATAGTAGTCACTTGTGATCCTTTGTATTTCTGTGTTTTCTGTTGTGATTTCTCCATTTTCATTTCTAATTTTGTTGACTTGATTTTTCTCCCTTTGTTTCTTGATAAGTCTGGCTAATAGTTTGTCTATTTTATTTATCTTCTCAAAGAACCAGCTTTCAGTTTTGTTGATTTTGGCTATGGTCTCCTTTGTTTCTTTTTCATTTATTTCTGCCCTAATTTTTATTATTTCTTTCCTTCTACTAACCCAGGGTTTCTTCATTTCTTCTTTTTCTAGTTGCTTTAGGTGAAAGGTTAGATTATTTATTTGATTTTTCTCTTGTTTTTTTGAGGTAAGTTTGTATTGCTATGAACCTTCCCCTTAGCACTGCTTTTACTTTTTTTAGGTTTTGGGTTGTTGTGTTTTGATTTTCATTTGTTTCTATGCATATTTTGATTTCCTTTTTTACTTCTCCCATGATTTGTTGGTTTTTCATTAGCTTATTATTTAGCCTCCACATGTTTGTATTTTTGATAGTTTCTTTTCTGTAGTTGACATCTAATCTTACTACATTGTGATCAGAAAAGATGCTTGAAATAATTTCAATTTTTTTGAATCTACTAGGGCTAGAGTTATGGCCCAGGATATGATCTATCCTGGAGAATGTGCCATGTGCACTTGAGAAAAATGTGAAATTCATTGTTTTGAGGTGAAACCATGGAGTAAGTCCATAAGACTTTCAGACAAAGTGTGAATTCCCCAGGCCAGAATACTGGGCGGAGTAGACTTTCCCTTCTCCAGTGTCTTTCCAAACCAGTGATTGAACCCACATCTCTCACATTGCAGGAGGATTCTTTACCATCTGAGCAACAAGGGAAGCCCTAGGGTGCATTGAGGAAATGCTAAGTAGAATATTTATTGTGTATTCTTGAAATGGCATTTCAAAGTTCTTTCTGAAGGGACCCACCATTCCCTTTAAGTGATAGAATATAGGTTTGAGCACAGACTAAGATACGAGACCTGGGTGAGAGACCTGGGTGAAGGATCATTATTTTTATTGTAGTTCCCATTTCCATTTCACCAATGTAATATTTTTGAAAAATCTACACCACCAACTTTGTAATTGTCTCTATGTATGTCTCAAACCTAGGAAATTATAATCTAATAGCCATCACCATAGATATTTGTGGAGAAGGAAATGGCAACCCACTCCAGTGCTCTTGCCTGGAAAATCCCACAGATGGAAGAAACTGGTAGGCTACAGTCTGTGGGGTCGCAAAGAGTCAGACACAACTAAACGTCTTCACCTTACCTCACCTTAGTGCTGAGCCAGCCCTGCTATCCATTCTGTTAATTGTAGCTGGGTTCAGGTATTGAAGAGCTGCCATGTCACCTCAGCTCATTTGAATTTTATCGCTCACATTCTCAGTAGGGATCTCAGTGTCTTGAAAACATCTTCTATTGTTAGCCTTGGCCTGGGGAGGACATGAAGCTTCCCAAAGATACTTTGTCTCTTTACTGGTACATTCTCTACTCACTTAATAGAGTGTGTCCTCTGGGACATCACAGGAAGTGCAGTTAGATGAAAGATTCTCTGTTGGTATATCATAAATCCATTCTAATATTCCTAACTCTGAGCCCTGTTACACTTTATTATTCTGTCAAGGCAACTGTAGCAATGCTATCACATTCACCGTACATATAAATCCATAAAAAGTTTTATACTACATCCCTGTAGTACTAATATATTTGAACTGAATCCAGCATTTCTTTCAAGAAATTGAATTCCTAAACACTGCAAAAGTGTTCCATTGTCTATAAACTTTTCCATACCCAGATTTGTATCTATATCTCCTCTAAGAGAGGTTACTGATGGTATGTGTTAGCCAGGTACAACAGATTTTAGAATAATTTATTTTCTCTTATAGTAGGGATCATAGTTATTGCTCTGGTGTTGTTGAGTAAGGACAATGAGAAACTGTGAGAAGGTCTGAAGCATCTTGCAAAGAACGTGTTTACATGATCTCTGGCAAGTGGAGTTTTCTCTCCTTTAACAAGACCGAGCAGACTGCTTTTGTCAGTTTTAATGATTCAGAGAAATCTGAAAGGAAGTTCACATTTTTGAGTTGCAATCGGACATATATCCACCATCTTAGGTGGCAAGGTCTGGCTTCATCCCTCTTAGACTTCTAACTTTAATATAAACAGTCTGTTGAGATGTGCATTTTTTCTTCTTTGCAGTCCTGTCAGTCTTATAACCAAGTCTTGGGTCTGATTTTCAATACTCTTTCCCGTGTAGGATATGAGAATCTCTTTAAGCGCTTCCATGGAAGTTTACTTGCTTTTATAGCTTTCCCTAGTTATTGGTTCTCAAAGTTGCTCCCTGGACCTGCTTCATTATCATCAACTAAGACTTTATTAGAAATGCCAGTTCTTGGGCCTTACCCCAAATCTAAGGAATCATGAACTCTGGATGTGTGGCCCAGAAATCTGCATTTTAACCAACAGTTTTAGAACCATACCCTTAGGCTGGTAATTGGCTGACTGACTGGAGCATACTACTATTTCTTTTTGTCAAGGCTTTCAAGATAGTCGATGAAAGCCAGCAATGTTGACAATTATCTAAGTATCATTACCCTCATATCTTTCAAGGGCTAGATGTACTTCAATGCTTCTCCTTCTACCTGTATGGTATGCCAAACCACAACATGTAAGACTATTAGTAATAGTGATGTTAGAGCGTGTTGAGTTACTGCTATTCCACTTACCCCTACCTGTGGAAGGTTTGTCACAATTTGACTGGTGAGTGAATTATTTCCTGAATACTCTTCTGAGATTCTGCTTTCAAATTCTGCTTCCAGACCAATTCCATTTAGGTCCTCTAGAAAGCAGACCTTGAGAATAGAAATTAGATTCAAACAACTGGTTTCAAGAATAAGGAGTGAAGGACAGGAAAAAATGAGACAGGTAAGAAAAACAGAGAGTATAAGGGCATATTAGTCAGATTGTGTGCAACGGGAGATCAGTTCTCCTGGGACTTCCTGGAAGACACATAAGATTTTTTCACATGAAGGAAGGTTTGCTGGAACACTCATCCACTTGCTACAATTCTCCCTTGTTTGAAAGTTTCCTCTAGGGTCATTAAATCTCTTGCATTTGGGGGCAGCACTTGTCTTTATGCCAATTAGACTCCCACAGTGTTATACAAGGCCTTGGGGCCAACCAGGAAGGCATATGCATCATGCTTGAGCTAAGACACTGTCAGGGTAGATGAGATGAATCTGAATTCATACAGAACTGTCCCCTAAAGTTCTGCTGAAGTAAGAGGTGGGCTGTGCATTGAGATATACTTCACTAGAGGCTTCTGTTTTAGAAGGTGAGATGTAAATATTATATTCCACATTTGTAACCACATTAATTGGGATGCATTGGCTCTCCACAGAATCTCCTCTAGTTGCTATTTTGAGAAGAGGAAATGAGTTAAAGGAAAAACACAGACAAAATTGATGTTTGTGAGATGAGGACAGTCTCAACAGAAGTAGAGAATTCTTGTAATATTTTGCATAGTGAATATGAGCTAAACCAAGACTCTCTCCTCCTATCCAAGAATAAGGATTGGTCAGGGGTTATACCTCTTCCAACGATCTGTAATTAAACAGGAGCTTAGAGAAAAAATGTTGATTCATGGAGGTACAAATATGTAGATACAAATATAGGTAGATATATACATATAGTGAAACAATCTAGCCTTATACAAAGAACACAAACCGAAAGTTACTGGAAGTGGATAAAAGTCACAGATTGGAATAAGACGTATCTTGATTTTGGAGATGGGGAAAATCTGTAAGACTCTGAGATTCTTTAAACATCAACTTATTTCTTCTATTAAACATTGAGTTCAGATTCATAATCAAAGTGCTAACATTTCAACTCTAATTTGCAAAATTTTACATAAAATAAAGGAACAATGGCACAGAAAATAGAATAGAGGATCAGAGAGTATATATGTATTTTCTCAGAGAGATGTTGTGGGGAGGGAGGTGGGAGGGGGGTTCATGTTTGGGAACGCATGTAAGAATTAAAGATTTTAAAATTTAAAAAAAATAAAAAATTAAAAAAAAATAAATAAAATAAAATACATGTCATTGTAAAAATAGAAAAAAATCTAAGAAAATAAAAATATGAGACATGAGAGATCCTTTTGCATCTTAATTGCCTTCAAAATAGTTGTACTTGTGAGTTTCTTGTAGATTAATATACTGTAAGCATGAGAACTTTAAATAAATCTACTTTTAGTGTTTAGATAAAGTCAAATGTGATCATGATAGGTGGGTAAGAGTAGGGTGGATAGATAAAAATCAATAGGACTGAAATACTTAGGACATATCTTCCAGCAAGCTATGTAAAAGCAAAAATATGTGCTGATGGTTCATTTGCTAAGTCATGTCTGACTCTTGTGACCCCATGGGCCTGCCAGATTCCTCTGTCCATGAGATTTTCCAGGCATAAATACTGGAGTGGGTTGCTATTTCCTTCTCCAGGGAATCTTCCTGACACAGGGATTGAACCCAGTCTTCTGCACTGCAGTCAAATTCTTTACTGACTGAGCTAACAGGTAATCCTTAAACATATACTAATGTAAAATGTTGCATGATATCATTATATTGTTGAAACTGCATTAGACTGAGTTTAAGAATTCACCCCTGTGACTATATAATAGAGTGTAGATATCAGATAATGTCATATTTTTTCTTAGAATTCTAGCTTGAGTGTTCCATTTGATGCAATGTATTATTTTTTATATGAATTTAAATGTTTCTTTTTTTTAGAAGCCTTTTTTTTTCACTTTTGTTTTTACTTTATTTTACTTTACAATACTGTATTGGTTTTGCCATATATTGACATGAATCTGCCACGGGTGTACATGAGTTCCCAATCCTGAAGCCCCCTCCCACCTCCCACCCCATATCATCTCTCTGGATCATCCCTGTGCACCAGCCCCAGGCATCCTGTATCCTGCATCAAACATAGACTGGCGATTCGTTTCTTACATGATAGTATACATGCTTCAGTGCCATTCTGCCAAATCATCCCACCCTCTCCCTCTCCCTCTCCCACAGATTCCAAAAGTCCATTATATACATCTGTGTCTCTTTTGCTGTCTCACATACAGGATTATCATTACCATCTTTCTAAATTTCATATATATGTGTTAGTATACTGTATTGGTGTCTTTCTTTCTGGCTTACTTCACTCTGTATAATTGGCTCCAGTTTCATCCATCTCATTAGAACTGATTCAAATGCATTCTTTTTAATGGCTATGTAATACTCCATTGTGTATAGGTACCACAGCTTTCTTATCCATTCATCTGCTAATGGACATCTAGGTTGTTTCCATGTCCTGGCTATTATAAACATGCTGTGATGAACATTGGGGTTACATGTGTCTCTTTCCATTCTGGTTTCCTTGGTGTGTATGCCCAGCAGTGGGATTGCTGGGTCATAAGGCAGTTCTATTTGCAATTTTTAAAGGAATCTCCGCACTGTTCTCCATAGTGGCTGTACTAGTTTGCATTCCCATAAATGTTCCAATGATATTCCCAAGCTTTCGATTTTCTCTAGTTCACATTATCATTTTTAGAATTATTTGAAATGATAAAAAACAAAGCATGACTGCTGATAAAATATAGAAACATAACCCAGGAATATTTAACTATCTGATAATTTTTTGGTGAGGATTAAATAGGCTAATTGATTTAGCAAATTGGTAGTTACCTGATAGGAACTCAGTCAAGCAGAGATATGCTGCTACTCCTGATTTTCAATGTCAGTTTCATCTATGGATCTCTAGTTAAAATTTATTTTTATCCGTTGATTACATGTACATTTTCTTAAATTTATATTTGTAAAATGACTTGGTAAATAAGGAATAAATTATGAATAAAGTGATGGAAATATCTGGAATTTCCCATTAGAGTTTTGATAATTTAGTTTAGTTCTCTAGTATTTGGTAAACTGAAAACTGTTCTGGGAAAAGAATATTTTTATTTAAATGTTGGCATAAGTAAGGCTTTATGAAACATATTGATTTGGGTCAGAGAAGGGAGCCCACGAGTTTCTATTTCTTGGAAGGATATGCAGTTCAAGGAGTCACTGAAGGTCATAAATTTGTAAAATCCTTTTCAAATCATTAACATCGATTGTTTTCCTTCAAAGAGTCTTGTTGGGAGGTTCCCTTAGCAAAAACTTATTGTAAATGAAAATGCTTGGAATTATAAAAAATGTTATATAAAAGTTGAAGAACTGACAGATTTTGTTATGATATATGAATAGGAAAATTGGTAGGAAACAGAGAAGCAGGAAAGTGAAGGAAGAGAATACAGAAGTGAAAAAAAATTAGCAACAGAAAAATGGAGAAAGAAGACGGAAAAGGAACTATGGATGCCATCTTTCTTTTGGATGTTAAGAAAATACTGCCAGTGATTGAGTGGAAAGAATATTTCCTCAAATCATTTTTAATCTACTGGACAGATAAATAATAGTACATATTTCAAACTTGTTTTGTAATCTCAGGTTTTATAGGAAGAAAAGCATGTTGAAAAGAGATATGTCTATACTGCAATATAAAGATTGATAATTTAAAGTGGTGAGAAGTGGGTACAATTACTTTCCAGTTCTTTGGAAGGAAAAAAATGTAGATATATGACATGTCTTTTTTCTAAGTGATATAACTTATGTGTGTGTGCTCTGTGTGCTAAGTTGCTTCAGTCATGTCCAACTCTGTGTGACCCTATGGACTGTAGCCTACCAGGCTCCCCCGCCCGTGGCATTCTCCAGGCAAGAATACTGGAGTGAATTGCCATGCCCTCCTCTAGGGGGTTTCCCAACATAGGGGTCAAAACAGTGTCTCTTATCTCTCCTGCATTGGTAGGTTGATTCTTTACCACTAGCGCCACCTGGGAAGTCTGATATAACTGTCTATAAAAGTTTGCTCCTATATTTTGATGCTTTGTCCCTGGAAAAATCAATTGAATGGTATCTTCATCAAGCTCATGATAAGTAACAAACGTTGAGGAGTTACTATGGGCAGGAACTCCTTCACATTTAGTTTCTCAACAAGCATAGATAGGTTCTATGATTCCCCGACCTCCCCTCCATTTTTCAAACATATAATCTAAGGAAAAACTAAGATAACAATGTAAGTTTAAACAACCTCCTTAGATCACAAACCATAAAGTATTCTCTTTTAAAAAAATATTATTTATTTATTTATTATTTTACTTTACAATATTATATTGGTTTTCCAATACATTGACTTCGAATCCACCATGGGTGTACTTGTGTTCCTCATCATAGGTTCTATGATTCCCCCACCTCCCCTCCATTTTTCAAACATATAATCTAAGGAAAAACTAAGATAAGAATGTAAGTTTAAACAACCTCCTTAGATCACAAACCGTATTCCTTTAAAAAAAATATTTATTTATTTATTTATTTTACTTTACAATATTGTATTGGTTTTCCCATACATTGACTTGAATCCACCATGGCTGTTCATGTGTTCCCCATCCTGACCCCCTCTCCCACCTCCCTCCCCATCCCATCCCTCTGGGTCATCCCAGTGCACCAGCCCCGAGCATCCTATATCATGCATTGAACTTGGACTGGCGATTCATTTCACATATGATAATTTACATGTTTCAATGCCATTCTCCCATATCATCCCACCCTTGCCCTCTCCAACAGAGTCCAAAAGACTGTTCAATACATCTGTCTCTTTTGCTGTCTCGCATACAGAGTTATCATTACCATCTGTCTAAATTCCATATATATACCTTAGTATACTGTATTGATGTTTTGAGCATTCTTTGGCATTGCCTTTCTTTGGGATTGGAATGAAAACTGACCTATTCCATTCCTGTGGCCACTGCTGAGTTTTCCAAATTTGCTGGCATATTGAGTGCAGCACTTTCACAGCATCATCTTCTAGGATTTGAAATAGCTCAACTGGAATTCCATCACCTCCACTAGCTTTGTTCACAGTGATGCTTTCTAAGGCCCACTTGACTTCACATTCCAGGATGTCTGGCTCTAGGTGAGTGATCACACCACCATGATTATCTTGGTTGTGAAGATCTTTTTGGTACAGTTCTTCTGTGTATTCTTGCCACTTCTTCTTTATATCTTCTGCTTCTGTTAGGTCCATACCATTCCTGTCATTTATTGAGCCCATCTTTGCATGAAATGTTCCCTTGGTATCTCTAATTTTCTTGAAGAGATCTCTAGTCTTTCCCATTCTGTTGTTTTCCTCTATTTCTTTGCATTGATCACTGAGGAAGGCTTTCTTATCTCTCTTTGCTATTGCACTCATCTCACACTGCTAGTAAAGCAATGCTCAAAATTCTCCAAACAAGGCTTCAGCAATACATGAACCTTGAACTTCCTAATGTTCAAGCTGGTTTTAGAAAAGGCAGAGGAACCAGACATCAAATTGCCAACATCCTTGGATCATGCAAAAAGCAAGAGAGTTCCAGAAAAACATTTATTTCTGCTTTATTGACTATGCCAAAGCCTTTGATTGTGTGGATCACAATAAACTGCGGAAAATTCTGAAAGAGATGGGAATTAGGGACCACCTGACATGCCTCTTGAGAAACTTATATGCAGGTCAGGAAGCAACAGTTAGAACTGGACATGGAACAACAGAATGGTTCCAAATAGGAAAAGCAGTACTTCAAGGCTGTATATTGTCACCCTGCCTATTTAACTTCTATGCAGACTACATCATGAGAAATGCTGGGCTGGAAGAAGCACAAGCTGGAATCAAGATAGCTAGGAGAAATATCAATCACCTCAGATATGCAGATGACACCACCCTTAAGGCAGAAAGTGAAGAGGAGCTAAAGAGCCATTTGATGAAAGTGAAAGAGGAGAGTGAAAAAGTTGGCTTAAAGCTCAACATTCAGAAAAAGGAGATCATGGCATCTGGTCCCATCACTTCATGGGAAATAGATGGGGAAACAGTGGAAACAGTGTCAGACTTTATTTTTGGGGGCTCCAGAATCACTGCAGATGGTGATTGCAGCCATGAAATTAAAAGACACTTACTCCTTGGCTGGATGGCATCACCGACTCGATGGATGTGAGTCTGAGTGAACTCTGGGAGATGGTGATGAACAGGGAGACCTGGCGTGCTGTGATTCATGGGGTCGCAAAGAGTAGGACACGGCTGAGCGACTGAACTTAACTCCTTGGAAGGAAAGTTATGACCAACTTAGATAGCATATTGAAAAGCAGAGACATTACTTTGCCAACAAAGGTCCATCTAGTCAAGGCTATGGTTTTTCCAGTAGTCATGTATGGATGTGAGAGTTGGACTGTGAAGAAAGCTGAGCACCGAAGAATGGATGCTTTTGAACTGTGGTGAGGAGAATACTCTTGAGAGTCTCTTGGACTGCAAGGAGATCCAACCAGTCCATTCTAAAGAAAATCAGTCCTGAGTTTTCATTGGAAAGACTGATTATAAAGCTGAAACTCCAATACTTTGGCCAACTCATGCAAATAAATTGACTCATCGGAAAAGACTCTGATGCTGGGAGGCATTGGGGGCAGGAGAATAAGGGGTCGACAGAGGATGAGATGGCTGGATGGCATCACCGACTCAATGGACATGAGTTTGATGTCAACTCTGGGAGTTGATGATGGACAGAGAAGCCTGGCATGCTGTGATTCATGGGGTCACAAAGAGTTGGGCACGACTGAGTGACTGAACTGAGCTGAACTGATACTGTGTTGTTGTTGTTCTTTCTGGCTTATTTCACTCTGTATAATAGGCTCCAGTTCCATCTACCTCATTAAAACTGATTCAAATATTCTTTTTAATGGCTGAGTAATACTCCATTGTGTATATGTACCACAGCTTTCTTATCCATTCATGGACAATCTGATGGACATCTAGGTTGCTTCCATGTCCTGGCTGTTATAAATAGTGCTGTGATGAACATTGGGGTACACATGTCTCTTTCACTTCTGGTTTCCTCAGTGTGTATGCTCAGCAGTGGGATTACTGGGTTGTATGGCAGTTCTTGTTTCCAGTTTTTTAAGGAATCTCCACACTGTTCTCCATAGTGGCTATACTAGTTTGCATTTCCACCAACAGTGTAAGAGGGTCCCCTTTTCTCCACACACTCTCCAGCATTTATTGCTTGTAGACTTTTGGATGGAGAAGGCAGTGGCACCCCACTCCAGTACTCTTGCCTGGAGAATCCCATGGACAGAGGAGCCTGGTAGGCTGCAGTCCATGGGGTCGCTAGGAGTCAGACACGACTAAGCGACTTCACTTTCAGTTTTCACTTTCATGCATTGGAGAAGGAAATGGCAACCCACTCCAGTGTTTTTGCCTGGAGAATCCCAGGGATGGGGGAGCCTGGTGGGCTGCCATCTATGGGGTCGCACAGAGTCGGACACGACTGAAGCGACTCAGCAGCAGCAGCAGCAGCAGCAGACTTTTGGATAGAAGCCATTCTGACTGGCATGAAATGGTACCTCATTGTGGTTTTTATCTGCATTTTTCTGATCATGAGTGGTGTTGAGCATCTTTTCATGTGTTTGTTAGCCATCTATATGTCTTCTTTGGAGAAATGTCTGTTTAGTTCTTTGGCCCACTTTTTGATTGGGTCTTTTATTTTTCTGGAATTGAGCTGCAGGAGTTGCTTGTATGTCTTTGAGATTAATTCTTTGTCAGTTGCTTCATTCGCTATTATTTTCTCCCATTCTGAAGGTTGTCTTTTCACCTTGCTTGTAGTTTCCTTTGTTGTGCAGAAGCTTTTCATTTTAACTAGGTTCCATTTGTTCATTTTTTGTTTTATTTCCAATATTCTGGGAGGTGGGTCATAGAGGATCCTGCTGTGATATATGTCGGAGAGTGTTTTGCCTATGTTTTCCTCTACGAGTTTAATAGTTTCTGATCTTACATTTAGATCTTTAATCCATTTTGAGTTTGTTTTTGTGTATGGTGTTAGAAAGTGTTCTAGTTCATTCTTTTACAAGTGGTTGACCAGTTTTCCCAGCACCACTTGTTAAAGAGATGGTCTTTTCTCCATTGTATAATCTTGCCTCCTTTGTCAAAGATAAGGTGTCCATAGGTGCATTATCTCTGGGATTTCTAGTTTTGTTTCATTGATCTATATTTCTGTCTTTGTGCTAGTACCATACTGTGTTGATGCCTGTGGCTTTGTAGTAGAGCCTGAAGTCAGGCAGGTTGATTCCTCCAGTTCCATTCTTCTCAAGATTGCTTTGGCTATCCAAGGTTTTTTTGTATTTCCATATGTGAAATTATTTTTCTAGCTCTCTGAAAAATACCATTGGTAGCTTGACAGGGATTGCATTGAATCTATAGATTGCTTTGGGTAGTATACTCACTTTCACTATATTGATTCTTCTGATCCATGAACATGGTATAGTTCTCTATCAATTTGTGTCCTCTTTGATTTCTTTCACCAGTATTTTATAGTTTTCTACATATAGGTCTTTTGTTTCTTTAGGTAGATATATTCCTAAGTATTTTATTCTTTTTGTTGCAATGGTGAATGGAATTATTTCCTTAATTTCTCTTTCTGTTTTCTCATTGTTAGTGTATAGGAATGCAAGGGATTTGAGGAAGAATTCGAGCTCAGAAATCCAGAGAGTGGTAGGAAGGCTGAGTGAGGAAGAGAAAGGGAGAAGGAGGAATGAAGATTGAGGTATGGGAGCAAGGTATTCACACAAATTGCAATACAAAGACACAGAGAAATAAGAGCACAAAATGAATAAAGAAGTTGAAAGAGAATATGGTTGAACTTTAAGGTGTATCGAAACTTTATGATAAATGTTATAAATGTATGATCTTTGAGAGCAAAGATGAAATGATATTATAATATTTAATAAGGTTAATTTTACTAATACATGTTTAATATTTATTTTATACATTGTTTCTAATGCAGAGTTCTAAAAATGCATCATATGAAGAAGACATAAAGGAGGAAGAAAATCATTGAGTGATGAGTATCAAAGATTAAAACAGATCACTAAATCTTGCATTGTGTTCCCAAAATAAGGATGCAAAAATCTCATTATTTAGTAAAAAGAATCAAATAATTCATACTGCCCCTCCTCCTGTTTCTGTACTGGAACATCACAGGTCTTTGAGCAACTTCATTTGAACCATTCCTTGAAGAGACAATTGCTCTAGAGGCTATGTTAACAATTTGCAATGACAGCCACAGTGATTTCATCCTTCTAGGCTTCTCTGACAAGCCATATTTGGAGAAGATGCTCTTTTCAGTAATTCTGATCTCTTATTGCTTAACTATTACAGGAAATATGGTCATAATTCTTGTCTCTGTGAACGATCCAAAACTCCACAGCCCAATGTATTACTTTCTTTCCAACCTATCTCTGCTGGATCTCTGTTTCACCAGCAGCTGTGTTCCACAGATGTTGGTTAATTTCTGGGGTCCAGAGAAGACCATCAGCTACACTGGCTGTGCCATTCAACTCTATGTCTTCTTGTGGCTTGGGACCACTGAATGTGTCCTGCTTGTGGTCATGGCTGTGGACCGCTATGTGGCAGTGTGTCATCCACTAAAATATACCACTATCATGCACCCAAAACTTTGTCTGCAGCTGGCCATCCTAGCATGGGGGACTGGCCTGATTCAGTCTCTGATTCAGTCTCCTGCTACCCTCCAGTTACCTTTCTGCTCCCACCAGAAGGTGGATGACATAGTGTGTGAAGTTCCAGCCCTCATTCAGGTCTCCAGTGCAGACACCATCGACACTGAAATCCAGATACTCATAGCTGGTATTATTCTCCTGGTGGTGCCCTTGCTTATTATCCTTTCCTCTTACATTGCTATTGCTAAAGCTGTGCTGAGAATAAAGTCAACTGCAGGGAAGAAGAAAGCATTTGGTACCTGCACGTCTCATCTTCTTGTAATGTCCCTCTTCTATGGCACTGTCACAGCTGTTTATCTTCAACCCAAGAGTCACTATACTCATGAACAGGGCAAGTTTCTCACCCTTTTCTACACTGTTGTAACCCCGACTCTTAACCCACTCATCTACACTCTAAGAACAAGGAGGTAAAGGGGGCACTAATAAGGCTGGGAGGAGGATCTGGAATATTCAGAATAACTAAAGATGTTGACATATGTTGGATGTTTGCTTAACCTAAGAAAGAAAATAACTTTATCATAAAAAGCTGAAGATATACCTCCCAACCTTAGAGTAGTAGAAAAGGAGCTGCATTTTGCTCAAGCTGAGATTTCAGTCCTATTCATCAATCACTGATTAAGCCTTATTTGCTTCATGGTGCTGATTTAGGCACAGTATATGGTAGAAATGAATATATTTATTAGTCATATTAAATAGCACATAATATAGTTGCATTGGGGCAACAAAAGAAACACAAACTTGCAAAATAAAAGACTAAGTATAACATTTCATGCCTTTCCATTATTTCTCTTTCCTTTGTTCTATTTTCCTCCACTATAGTGTTTCTATTTCCCAACTATTACTTCCATCTAAACACCTAGTCCCAACAAGCCTCCTAACATTTTTAGAGAGTGTTCAAGAAATACTTAGGTAATCTAACCAGTAGTTCTAGTTTTGAGTTACTTCTGCCTTTTTGCCTCAGTCTGTCTTTTGTTGATGTGTGATGTGCCTAGAAATCCCCAGTACACCAATGTTTGCCAAGCAGAGGTCAGTACTTACTGCTGTCTGGTGCTACTGCTCTACAAACCTGTACCCAAGTTTCTTAGTTTGAGCCCCAATATTCTGGGCCTTCAATTATAGGAATTGTCTTCATTTTTCCTCTTTCTGAGTCTCTGTCATAATGAAATGGCTTTCTTTTTATCAAATCCAAGTCCCTTGTGTCTCAGTTGGTAAAAAAATCTGCCTACAATGTGAGAGACCTGGATTTGATTCTTGGATTGGGAATACCCATGGAGAAAGGAAAGGCTACCCACTCCAATATTCTGGCCTGGAGAATTTCATGGACTGTATAGTCCATAGAGTCAGACATGACTGAGCAACTTCCACTTTTCAAGACACAAAAAATCATCCACATCATGGAGCTTATTGTCCAAAGCTGTATAGAGATATTAACCAAAATATTTTTAATTTATTTTCTTAATGGGGAGAGACTTGCTCTTCAACTCCTGCTTTGGTCTGATTACCATGCCTCATGCCTTTTGACCTTTGAATATTATTCACCAAAATTTATTTATTGATTTTTTTATCTACCACTTATAAGTGTTCACTACTCTAGTTTGTTTCACTGAAATCAAGGGTATAAACTTGATTCTCCTGTAAGATTGTCTAATCAACTATACCTCCCATCTGCTGATGCCTGTTGCATGTACAGGTGGAAATAGTATGAGGCTCTATTCCATCCCATTTTCCTATACTAATAAACTGTACCACTTGTTTCTGATTTGGAGATTTCATATCAAATTTTAAAAATGAATTCTTATCTGTGACCTTTTTAAAATATAAATTTATTTATTTTAATTGGAGGCTAATTACTTTACAATATTGTACTGGTTTTACCATACACCAACATGAATCCGCCACGGGTGTGCACGTGTTCCTCATCCTGAACCCCTCTCCCACCTCCTTCCTTAAAAAAGTATTAAGTAACTCAAACCAACATTAAACTTGTAAGAAATAACAATACAATTCTCACTGTTGATAAGATAACAATGGTTGTATAAGCATTTTTTATCTTTCCACTCTATTCTAAGATTAAAGGAAGTAAATGAGAAGGAATCTAAAAGGACAGAGGTTGTTTTGTGACATATTGCTTTAAGATAGTAAAGCTGGAGCAGCTCTAGGGAATGTTGAGGTTTATGATGTGGATATAGTAATGAGTACCTGAAATGAAAAGTGGTATCTACCTTGGAGATGCAAACAGGGATGCTGGCATATTCAAAAGTTCATCTTACTTTTGACATAGGCTGCAATGATACCAGGTCTTTTAGTAAGTGAAAAGTTGTGCATCTGATCCCAAAATGTAAATGCATGGGGAGAGAGGTCATGATACCAGTAAATGACAGCAGTATGAAGGGAAGAAGGTATACCGTTCCTCAGGCTTTAGAATTCATAAGATTCACATGGTGTACTTGTTAAAAGTTAAAGTACTTGTGTTTCATACTCAGAATTTCTGATTTAAAGCATTTGATTGTGCTCTGGGATGAGCATTTTAAATAACACCATGGGTGATTCTGATGCAGGCTGTTTAGGACCACACTGTGGAAAGTTCTAGTCTAGATAGTTGCTCAGCTAAAATGACATGAGCTTCAAATGAATCCATGTATTTTAAAAATAGGAGCAGATGGAATGATCTAGAAATAGAATAAAGCCAATAGCTCAAATCCCACTTTCTGAAGTAGTGAGTGTGGGATTATTTTCTCATAAGGGAGTTGTGGTTGAAATACTGTCTTCAAGAAAGAGTCTCAATTCAATTAACACTAAGAGGTATAAAAAATGTTAAGTAAATTATTTGAGGATACAGGTAAATTATTAATTATGGGACAGGAGATCCCAATGGTACATAGGAAGGATAAGGTTATAGGAAGGATAAGTGCAGATGTATGGAAAGGAAAGAGATTCTACTATGGGTCTAATAGCACAGAAAATGTTTGTTGTTGTTCAGTCACTCAGTTATGTCTGACTGTTTGTGACCACGTGGACTGAAACATGCCAGACTTCCCTGTCCTTCACCATGTCCCAGAACTTGCCCAAACTCATGTCCATTGAGTCAATGATGCCATCCAACCACCTCATCCTCTGTCGCCTTCTTCTCCTCCTCCTGCCTTCAATCTTTCCCAGCATCAGGGGCTTTTCTAATGAGTCAGCTCTTAACATCAGATGGCCAAATTATTGGAGCTTCAGCTTCAGCATCAGTCCTTTCAATGAATATTCAGGATTGATTTCCTTTAGGATTTACTGGTTGGATCTTTTTGCAGTCAAAGGTACTCTCAAGGGTCTTCCAACACCACAGCTCAAAAGCATCAATTCTTTGGTGTTCACCTTCTTTATGGCGCACTCTAACATTCACATATGACTACTGAAAAAAACATAGCTTTGAATATACAGACCTTTGTTTGCAAAGTAATACCTCTGCTTTTTAATATGCTGGCAAAAATACATTCACCTTTTGGGAGATGACTGAAGGAACAGTGATGAGAAGCACTGTGGACTTAGCTATGTCCTGACTTATTAGTTGACATGATTTTTTTTTCCCACCCTAATCACAAATTTTTGTGGAATGTATATTGAGAGCCAGGCATTGTTATAAAACCATAAATAAGTCATAAAATATTGACTCCTTCATAGATATTCTAGATGATAGTCAATGTTTCCTTGGATAAGTGACTAATTCAGGAAAAGGCTGACTATATCATGCATTCAGGCATTCCATTACTTTTAAATCTCTAGAATGGGGAGGGGCAACATTTTCTGGCACATGTGTTGTATATGGTGGCAGATTGAACCTTCTGATGGTTGCAAGGTAAGTTCTGTGTATATATTGGTCTGTAATCCACTCAAGTTCCTGAACATAAGACCTGCCACAAGACAGGAAAACATGTTCACCAGTATAAAACCCATGATCAGTGGTATGTGCATTTATGTACCTATATGTTTGCATGTCTGCCTTTTTTGTGTGTAGCCATGGAAAATGAATCATATATGAAAAAATAACACTTAAAATGTGGCTATTATAAAAGTTATAAAACTTATCCCTTTTCACATGGACAGTGGGAGAATTCAGTAAGAGCAGTATTTGAAAGAGAAAAAAAAACAATAAAAGCAAAAGTCACTAATCATCAGAGAAACATTTATGAGTGTAGAATCCACAGATTTTAAAAATTGGCTTTAAATTTATCTTCTGGATTCTTTTCTCTCTTACCAAGATAACCTATACTTTAGCAGTGACATTATTATTCTATAAAAACACTCAAATGCCTATTCTATCTGCCTTTGAATGTTATTGGATTTTTGTATATGTTATATATTGTTCATACTTAAAACCAGATTCAACTGTTAAGATGTATTATGCCCTTCTCAATACATTTTATTCTTTTATTAATGTACTGCCTAGATAATTTTGTAAAAATTCACATGTTTCTGTGATGCTAGCTTTAGGATAGAATCATCTTACTCATACTGTGTAGCCAGTGCTAAAATGCTTTAGCCTATTGATAAAGTTGTTGAACTGAATGATAAAGAAAATCCTTAAAGAATGGAACATGAGTTCATAGAATAGGAATGATGAATAAAGTTTTTTTTAAATTTTTCATCCATTTTTTAAATTGAAGTCTAGTCAATTTACACCATTGTGTTGATTTCAGTTATATAGCTGCATGAGTGACTGAACTGAACTGAACTGAACTGAGCTGAACCTATATTTTAATAACCTAGAACACATATAAGTTCTTGCCTGGAGAATCCCAGGGACAGGGGAGCCTGGTGGGCTGCCGTCTTTGGGGTTGCACAGAGTCGGACACGACTGAAGCGACTTAGCAGTAGCAGCAGCAGCAGAACACATATACCACAGCTTCTTTATCTATTTTCTGTCAATGGACATTTAGGTTGCTTCCATGTCTTCAGTTCAGTCGCTCAGTCATGTCTGACTCTTTGCGACCCCCTGGACTGCAGCACACCAGGCTTCCCTGTCCATCACCAACTCCTGGAGCTTATTCAAACTTATGTCCCTTGAGTTGGTGATGCCATCCAACCATCTCATCCTCTGTCATCCCCTTCTCCTCATGCCTTCAATCATTCCCAGCATCACGGTCTTTTCAAATGAGTCAGTTCTTTGCATCAGGTGGCCAAAGTATTGGAGTTTCAACTTTAACATTAATCTTTCCAATGAATATTCAGGACTGATTTCCTTTAGGATGGACTGGTTGGATCTTTTGCAGTCCAAGGGACTCTCAAGAGTCTTCTCCAACACCACAGTTCAAAAGCATCAATTCTTTGGCTCTCAACTTTCTTTATAGTCCAACTCTTACAACAATACATGACTATTGGAAAAATCAAAGCTTTAACTAGATGGACCTTTGTTTGCAAAGTAATGTCTCTGTTTTTTAATATGTTGTCTAGGTTGGTCATAACTTTTCTTCCAAGGAGAAAGTGTCTTTTAATTTCATGGCTGCAGTCACCATCTGCAGTGATTTTGGAGCCCCCCAAAATAAAATCTGCCACTGTTTCCACTGTTTCCCCATCTATTTGCCAGCAAGTGATGTCACCAGATGCCATGATCTTAGTTTTCTGAATGTTGAGTTTTAAGCCAACTTTTTGACTCTCCTCTTTCACTTTCATCAAGAAGCTCTTTAGTTCTTTCTTCACTTTCTGCTGTAAGTGTGTTATCTGCAGTGTTATCTGCATATCTGAGGTTATTGATATTTCTCCCAGCAGTCTTGATTCCAGCTTGTGATTAATCCAGTCCAGCATTTCTGATGATGTACTCTGTGTATAAGTTAAATAAGCAGGGTGACATTATACAGCCTTGGTGTACTCCTTTCCCAATTTGGAACCAGTCTGTTGTTCCATGTCCAGTTCTAACTGTTGCTTCTTGACCTGCATACAGATTTCTTGGAGGCAGCTCAGGTGGTCTGGTATTCCCACCTTTTAAGAATTTTCCAGAGTTTGTTGTGATCCACACAGTCAAGGCCTTGGTATAGTCAATAAAGCAGAAGTAGATATTTTTCTGGAACTCTCTAGCTTTTTCAATAATCCAACAGACTGATCTTACACAATTTCGACTCTTCTGTAGTACTATCCTCGTGCTCTGCATTTCTCAACACAATCAGCATTTGCCACAATTTAACAGGTTACATAGCGTCTCGCATGTCTTTGGCTATGTAATGTTTGCTGCTGCAAAGAACAACTTGCCGGTGCATATAACTCTTATTTGTAAATTATCAGAGTTTTTCCCCTCCTGTCCTTCAAATGACCGAAGACAGACTAAAATGGAGTTCTCCAAGGATTATATCAGTAAGACTCTATTTAGCTCTATTTAAAGCGAACCATCCAATACTTTGAAATCTCCGTAGTGCGTGCTCCAGCTAACATTCCCACCAACAAGCGCATGAGGAAGCGTTCCTTTTATAATCGCACGCTCTCTACCGAGCATTATCCATTCAATAATATCTCTAGTCTAGCTGCATCTCTTTATGAAGTGATCTGATGTGAGTAAGGCTGGAGATCACCCGTGTTAATGTCTTTCATCCTTCTCTAACATAGAGTGCGCATAATATTGAGCACAGGATCTTCGTCGTGGTCCGCCATCACTCCAGAGATACGAACTCGTTGTGATCATACAGCCTCATTTAGTGAATGAACCCCAATATCTTATTGCCAATTATAAATATATAGAACCTAGTCCCAAGTATATCGATTATATAACAGCATCTCATTTTCTCACCAGCAAATAATGTATTACACATTTATTTAGGCTCCAAATGGTGGTTAGCTAAAAATACCATAAATTTCACAAATGAACCCTAAACAGGCTTACCACTGGAGCCCACCCGCCATCACTCCATCCTTTATTGACACCTCGGACCTACACTATGACGACCTCCACATTACCTCTTTCTCACTAAGTACATGTAGCATCGTGCCCTCATGTTTTCTCCAGCAACAGGTTCTTCCATACCCTCTTCTTCTAATGTCTATGCGTCCTTCTTCCTTTCATGACTCTCCTCAAAACTACCTTATTTTCACAACTGTCACCCACGAAACCCCTAGAACCAGACGGCCCACTGAGCACATCAGAGCGCCCTGCCATACGATGGAACCTCCCTTCGGCAAAAACGCGAACACTATAGTCCCCCGGCCCCATGCTCTCCGAATCGACACTGTAAGTTTTATTGCCGCGTGGCGTATCTCTATAGGATGAGGGGTCCGGGGAGATATGCGTGCGGTGGTTTGGTGTGTACTTACGTCAGGGCGACTGGTAGATGGGGTGGGTGTGGGGTTGTGCTGTGCGAGTTCGTCGGGAATGCGTGTGTGTGTCGATGCATGATGTGCGAAGGGAGGAGGTCGGAGCGGTGGCTTAGGTGTGGGTGGTGGGAGGGCGTTGTGTGAGAGGTGTGGTGGTGAAGGTGCGGGTGTGTGTGGTGATGCTTCGTCGTGAGGCGGAGTGGTGTGATGACTGTGTATTGTGTTGGTTGGTAGGTGTACGTTGATGGTGTGTGGTGTTTATGGGCGTTTGGTGTGTTATCAGCTGAGATTAGATGAGAGAAGAGGTAGAAGTGGCGGGGGATGGATATGTCTGGGTAGGAAAGTTAACTTCTTACATGGGTGAGGTAGTTTACCTCAGGCGTAAGATAGGACCTGTTTCCTGTTGTAAGACTGTACATGTAGATAACTGTAACCAGTCAACCATACATGAACAACGTCATGATATAGCAGCTGCAAAATGGTAGATGAGTGCTACGGAACAGGTCCAAAATGCTTTTTGTCCCCTGCTGCAGACCTGGAATGACTTGCTAAGGCGCCCCACACGCTTACAGCAATGAAAAGCTTCTAAATGGAAACTCGAGGAGAAATGTGTAGAACAGTGGGGGCGGAGGACATAATGTAAAAAAAAAAATAAGCAAATAAGATTTCTTCCATAACTGTGGTGTCCACACATGCAACTTTGACCACTGCAGATATCTCACAGAAATAGTGATCCAGGCGGTGGTTTTCACATCGAGGAAGACTCATAGCATAGGGAGAGAGGATCATGCAATTAATGATACCAATTATCCAGGTCACGGTCACTAGGCCTTGACAGAGTTGAGGGTTCATTATTGTCATGTAATGTAGAGGCTTGCAGACAGGCATTGAATCTGTCATAGGACATCATAGCCAGGAGCATACATTCAACTGTGCATAATGTCACATCAATGAAACAGTTAAAAGGCACAACCACTGAAAGAGATTTTTTTGTCTTTACCCCAAACATTGGCCAACATCTGTGGGACTATATTTGTGGTATAAGAGAGATCCAAGATGGCCAGATTTCTAAGGAAGAAGTACATAGGAATTTGGAGACATTCATCTAGTAATGGCAGCAGGATGATGGCGATATTTCCCTATCAAGGCAATAGTGTAGAAGAAAAAGACAACCCCAGAGATGATCATCTCCAGTTGAGGCCGTCCAGGGAAACCAAAGTAGCTATCATTGAGCATTTTCTTTATTTTCTTGATATCAACTGTGGAAATAAATATTAAGTATTGGAAGCCATAGTGAGTATATTTTTTAAACAGTATTGCAGATATATATTGCTAAGATAAACATCACACAATTAAAAAATTAGTATTTAAATCTCATAATTATTCTAACTTTCTTGTTTATCCAATTTGGTATAAAATTTATTTAAAGGATACTTTGCCTCCAGAGTTTATACTCTCAATTACTTTGTCTCCTTCTGTGTCAAGGCAAAAAACTGCGGAAGTCTCAGAAGAAAATCCTGAGAAAATTGCTGAATGAAGCCAGATGGGCTTCCCTTACAAATCAAGAAGCTCAAAAGGGAGTTGGGAATCAGCAACAAATTATTACCTCCTTCATCCAAGGGTTCATAAAAAAATGAAGGTTTTATAACTCTTATTCCTTTTCTATTAGTTAAGCTGCAAAGGTTCAATCCTGCTATCCATTTTCACTCTGCTATATAAATTTTCTGATCTTATATTTTAAAATGCAAATTTTTTTTCAGCTAAAAACTTGTATTCCAATCATTATTTTCCCTTTTCCACCCATCCCCAGAAACAGCATTCTCCCTCTTTCATTGCAGATACCGTATTTATTATCTATATTTTTGATTCCAAATTCTATCATTTCCTATGGAGTGATGCTTTTAAACGGACCCATTTCTTAATTTTATGCTCAGTCATTAATATTCACAAATGACTATGTGACTATATGAATTGTCCATATCCTATCCCTTATCTTACAGAAGCTCCAGTTCTACTACTTATGCATTTAAAATGTTAAACCGCTTCAAGAGGGGGAAATGTGTTATTTTTATGTTCATATCCCTAGTGACTTTTCTCAGATTTAGCACAGAAAAAAAATCTGTAAACATTTGATGTTGGTCCAGAGAGACTTTGATGACCACACGTGGATGTTTTTTGTTTTTGTTTTTTTTTTTTCCTGTCTAACAAAATTAGTATCTTTTTACAAACGCAATTCTACTAAGAAAATGTCTGCTGAGCACACTAATGGGTTCTTAGTTTCTAAATCAGTGGTCTTTTCTAAATTATTTTTCTACTTGAATTTTCTATGGCAGGTTCAGTTCAGTTCTCAGTTCAGTCACTCAGTCGTGTCCAACTCTTTACAACCCCATGAACTGCAGCACGCCAGGCCTCCCTGTCCATCATCAATCTCCCGGAGTTCACTCAGACTACGTCCATCGAGTCCGTGATGCCATCCAGCCATCTCATCCTCAGTGGTCCCCTTCTCCTCCTGCCCCCAATCTCTCCCAGCATCAGGCGTCTTTTCCAATGAGTCAATCTTTACATGAGGTGGTCCAAAGTACTGGAGCTTCAGCTTTAGCATCATTTCTTCCAAAGTAATCCCAGGGTTGATCTCCTTCAGAATGGACTGGTTGGATCTCCTTGCAGTCCAAGGAACTCTCAAGAGTCTTCTCCAACACCACAGTTCAAAAGCATCAATTCTTTGGCGCTCAGCCTTCTTCATAGTCCAACTCTCACATCCATACATGACCACAGGGAAACCATAGCCTTGACTAGACGGACCTTAGTAGGCAAAGTAATGTCTCTGCTTTTGAATATACTATCTAGGTTGGTCATAACTTTTCTGCCAAGGAGTAAACGTCTTTTAATTGTGATGGGACCAGATGCCATGATCTTCGTTTTCTGAATGTTGAACTTTAAGCCAACTTTTTCGCTCTCCTCTTTCACTTTCATCAAGAGGCCTTTTTAGCTCCTCTTCAATTTCTGCCATAAGGGTGGTGTCATCTGCATATCTGAGGTTATTGATATTTCTCCCAGCAATCTTGATTCCAGCTTGTGTTTCTTCCAGTCCAGCGTTTCTCATGATGTACTCTGCATAGAAGTTAAACAAGCAGGGTGACCATATACAGCCTTGACGCACTCCTTTTCCTATATCAGACCTGCCCTTTGCCTTCATAAATAATTCTCTTTCAATTTTTCACTAGCATTTGCCCCAGTGCAATTTCCCATTCTTTTCCTCCCTTTCTTCCTGCATTTATAAACAACATTCTCTAATGGAATGCCCTTCCCCTATATTTCCTCTGCCTCTATGGCTTAAGTTACTAATTCTGCACACATAACTAAGCATTCTATTTTTTTATGGCCCGTTCATCTTTTGCAGCTTCAAATTTACAAATTTAGCCAATCTGTGGGGATTTCCACTAGATTTTACTCCCATATCAAGCATATATGCAAAATTGAATTCATTCTGTTTTAAATCTGAAAACAAAAGCTTTTTATCCATATAGCTGCCTCATAAGGTATCTCCTAGGTTCTTAACAAATGTTTGTTAAAATGAATTTATGTGTTTGGGGAATAGAAATTAAAAATACAAATACCCATTTTCATGTGAAATCAATTAGGATTTAATATACAGCTCAAACTTTGAAGAAAAGAAAATTCGCACAAAAGCCAGAAGCTTTTATGCAAATTCTTTAAACTGGAAATCTTATCAAATGTTTTAAAAACAGCATAATTTCTCTCCCAACTTACCCTAATTAAGCTTAGTGAGCTTTTCTGTGGTGGTGATTTAACCAAGGACTTTCTGGAGGAGAAAAATCTAACTCTTCTAAAGTAGGAAAAGTTCCTTTCTCTCTTTCTTTAAATAAGACTGAATATGTAATTCTTCACTACATGCTGCTGCTACAGCTGCTAAGTTGCTTCAGTCATGTCCGACTCTGTGCGACCCCATAGACGGCAGCCCACCAGACTCCCCTGTCCCTGGGATTCTCCAGGCAAGAACACTGAAGTGGGTTGCCATTTCCTTCTCCAATGCATGAAAGTAAAAAGTGAAAGTGAAGTCACTCAGTTGTGTCCGACTCTTAGTGACACCATGGACTGCAGTCCACCAGGCTCCTCCATCCATGGGATTTTCCAGGCAAGAGTACTGGAGTGGGGTGCCATTGCCTTCTCTGTTTTCATTACATAGTTCATACCATTTCCTCCCACTTGCCATTGAGATCCTACATGATAGTGGCAGGAGGCAGCCACTGCTTGTCATCTTTCGCAGTTCATGTACCCATTCAAGAAGAATCTTCCCATTATACATTTCAGAGAAAAAAAATCTTCAGTGTGAAAGATAACAAGTAGTTTTCCCTAACCAGCCAAGGTAAAATTTGGTGAGTCTGGGTAGATCTTGGGGACACTGGGTTATTAAATAGCAATTAAATGAGTGTTGTGTAATTGTCCAAGGAAGAAGATCATTAAAAAAAAAAATCTCCCAGGAGAATTTCCCCTAGTTAACCAATAATATTGATATATGATTAAATAAATAACTACAACAATTTTACAAGTCAGTATACATTTCTTATAAGTGGTTTGATCAATAAAATGCTTTTATTGATGGCTTTATTATCCTATTTTATATGGAAAAACATTGCTTGTCTAGAAGTTATAGATTATCACAAGGTAACAGACATAATGAACAATACAGATGAGACACACAAACCTACATATGATAGTAACGCCAGACCTCCCTGTCCATCACAACTCCTGGAGTTTACTCAAACTCATGTCCTTTGAGTAGGTGATGCTATCCAACCATCTCATCCTCTGTCGTCTCCTTCTCCACCCACCTTCAATCTTTCTAGCATCAGGGTCTTTTCATATGAGTTAGTTCTTCACATCAGGTGGCCAAAGTATTGGAGTTTCAGCTTCAACATCAGTCCTTCCAATGAACATTCAGGACTGCTTTCCTTTAAGATGGACTGGTTGGATCTCGTTTCAGTTCAAGGGACTCTCAGGAGTCTTTTCCAATACCACAGTGTGGGTGCCTCAGTTTTATGTGTCATCATACATTAGTTATTCACTAATGCATCAGATTTGATAATAATTTTTATATATTTCCACAACATAAATTGTCTACATATAAAGGTTGTAAAGGACACATTTCCATAATAGAAATTTCTGGGAGGAAGAATCAGTGTCTTATTGTTTCCACAGAACTTTCTATTTCCCAGTCTCTTTATGGCCCCCTTGAACTCCTTATTCCTTAGCGTATAGATCAGTGGGTTCATGCTGAGAGTAACAGTGGAATGACAGGTACTGAGAAGTTTACCCTCATTTTGATTTGGACTGTTTCCTGGCTGGATGTACATATAGATAACAATTCGGTAGAAGATGGATACCACAATGAGATGGGAGGAACAGGTCCCAAATGCTTTTTGCCTTCCCATTGCAGATTTGATCTTGAGCACAGCTACAGCAATGAAGCCATAAGAAACCAGAATGAGAAGAAGAGGAGCAAAAATGATAATCAGGCACATGGCAAATGTGGTTACCTCCATAGCTGTCGTGTCCACACACGCAATCTTGATCATTGCAGACATTTCACAAAAGAAGTGATCCAGGTGGTGATTTCCACATCGAGGAAGACTCATGGCATAGGGGGAAAGTATCATGCAATTAATAACACCAACCACCCAGGCAGTGCCTACAAGGCCCTGGCAAAGTTGGGAGTTCATTATAGTCATATAGTGCAGAGGCCTGCAGACAGCACTGAACCTGTCATAAGACATCACAGCCAGAAGGATACATTCAACTGAGCAGAGAACCATATCAGTGAAAAGTTGGAAAGCACAGCCACCAAAGGTAGTTCTCTTGTCTTTGCCCCAGATATTGACCAACATTTGAGGGACTATGTTTGTGGTATAACTGAGATCCAAAGTGGCCAAACTTCTAAGGAAGTAGTACTTGGGAGTTTGGAGATGGTCATCGAGAAAAGATAGCAGGATGATGGCCATATTTCCAATCAGGGCAATGATGTAGAAGAAAAATACCACCCAAGAAATAATCATCTCATCTGAGGCTGGCCTGTGAATCCAAGGAGTAGCTGTCAATGATCATTCTTTTTCTTCTTTCTTAATAGCAATTCTGAAAGTAGAATAATCAATATAGTAGAAATCATATGGGTATATTTAGAAACTTCACTATCAGATTCAAATCAGAATTATATGAATGATATAGATAACAGCTTTATTATCAAACACATAAGTGTATTTCTTCAATGGTACAAATAAAATAAAATTTAAGGTATAATAGTTAAGTGATAGATCATTATATAAATTTTTGAATATAAAATGAAATGTCCAAATGTAGATTATAATGGAGAAACTGATAAAACCTAGAAATCTACATCAATGACTAGAGTGTATAAAAGAGAACTTTGCTCAATTTAATGTCATTTAATGTGATTCTTCACTGGAAGAATTTTCTCTGTGCCCATAATATAGCATAGCAGTGCATGCCAGAAGATGAAGAATTGAAATCAGTAACTTTGTTTTATCTTTGAAAATATAGTTATTTTTATATAGATTTCATTAAGAAACAAAGAGATTAATATTAAATAAAACAATAACTTCTGATTCTGTCTGATTTTAACATCTATATTTTAATTTTGTCAGTTTTATTGAGATATAATTGACATAGAGCATTGTATAAGTTTAAGTTGTACAGCATAATGATATATCATGAAATGATGACCACAGTAAATTTAGTGTACATTCACTATCTCACAAAGATACAAAATAAAAGAAATTAAAAATATTTTTTCTTGCCCTTAGAACTCTGAGGACTTACTCTCTTAACAACTTTAATATATAACATACAGCAATATTAATTATATTAATCCTGTTGTGCATTACATCCTTATAACTTATTTATATTATAATTGGAAATGTGTACATTTTGAGCACTTTTATTCAATTCTCTTCTACCCCACACCTTGCCCCTAATAACAACAAATCTGATCTCTGTTTCTATGAGTTTGTTGTTGAAATATAACTGAACTACAACACTGAATGCGTTCTTGGTGCACAGCATATTTTTATGTATTTCAAAATGATCACCACAGTAAATCTAGTTACCATTTATCATCATATGAAGCTATTACACAGCTATTGACTATAGGCTTCACATTGTACATTTTATA
Source organism: Capra hircus (assembly GCF_001704415.2). NCBI lineage: Eukaryota > Metazoa > Chordata > Mammalia > Artiodactyla > Bovidae > Capra > Capra hircus. The sequence continues at coordinate 20,335,647 of NC_030830.1, forward strand.
CCCATGATGCATTTATTTTGTGCCTTAATTTGTGCCTTAATTTCCCTCAGCTACTTTTTCCTCCCTCCAACCCCCTCGCATCTGGCAACTACCTATTTGTTCTCTGTATCTTGGACTCTGTTTCTGTTTAGTCATGTCTGTATATTTGTACTATTTTTTAGATTCCACATATCAGTGAAATCACACTGTCTTTCTCTATCTGATTTGTTTCACTTTTCATAATATCCTCTAGGCCCATCTATGTTGTCACAAATGGCAAGATTTTATTCTTTGTCTAAGTAATAGTCTATTGTATATATATTCTATATCTTATTTATCTATCCATCTACTGATGGGCATGTAGGCTGATTCCATGTCTTGGAAATTGTAAATTAATCTGCAAATGAACATAAGGGAGCATATATCTTTTTTGGGGGGTGGGGTGGTTGGAGGTACTTCTTTAGTTTTTAATTTTTAAATTAACTTTTATTGGATTTCCAATGTTATGTTAGTTTCTACTGTAGAGCAAAGTGAATCAGTTTTACATATATCTTTTTGAATTAGTGATTTTTTTTTCCTTTGGATAAATACCCAGGAGTAGAATTTCTGGATTATATGGTAGTTCTATTTATTTTCTGAGACAATGTTTTGCTCTATAATTTTTTTTTAATTTTAATTTTCTGGTTTTAAGTTTCTGAGGAATTTCCCTATGTTTTTCACTGTGGCTAAACCAACATACATTTCCACCAACAGTGCATGAAGGTTCCCTTTTATCCACATCCTCACCAACATTTGTTATTTGTTGTCCATCTGATAATAGCCATTCTGATAGGTGTGAGGAGATATCTCATTGTGGTTTTGATTTGCCTCTATCTGATGGCTAGTGGTTCTGAGCATCTTTTGAGTGTAAGTCATCTGTATGGAGTTTTTTTGAAAATGTCTATTTAGGTTCTCTGCCCATTTTTTAAATCAGATTTTTTGAGTTATGCTTTCTTTGTAAATTTTGAGTATTAACTTCCTGTCACATATATTGTTTGCAAATATTTTCTCCCATTCAGTAGGCAGTCTTTTTGTTTTGTTGATAGTTTCCTTTGTTGTGGAAAGGATTTTTTTGTTTGATGTAGTCCCCCCTTAAAAATTTTGCCTTCGTTTCCCTTGCTTGAGGAGATATAGCAAAAAGAATTAAAATTTGCCATCTCCAGCAATATGGATGGACTTGGAGGGCATTATGTGAAATAGGTCAGATAAAGAAAGGCAAATATTGTATGATATCACTTATGTGAGGGATCTAAAAACACAAAAACTAGTGACTGAGGCATAAAAGAAGCAGTCTCACAGATACAGAGAGCAAACTAGTAGTTATCAGTGAGTAGAGGAAAGTGGAAAGTGCAATATAGGCATAGGGATAAAAAGGGTTTCTATGTGATTTTATGGAATGATGTATTTGTGAAACTTTTGAAAGCTATAAAGTACTACAAAATTTAAAGAAACTTTATTTTAATAAAAAGAATCTAGGTATACTAGTAACATATAATGCACATAAAAAGAAACAACAAACATTATTCCTAGAGGGATAAACTAATATGCCAACAATGATGAAGTTAAATATCATAAATTTAAGGATGAATTCTCTTCCATAAAACTGTTTGCTTTCCCCAAAATTGAGGTAATGCATTTATGTAATTTTTAAAAGAGAAAAGTGTACTAATAACTATATGTGACAATCACTAGATTTTCATTTTCTACAGAGAAATTCAATTTCTTTAGCCTTTGAGAATTTAAGTTTATATCCCACCATGGAATTTCATATGACCATTTTCCTCACCCCAGAGAGTTTTATATCTCTGAAAATTGTTTTAAAAGAATAAGTGAAAATTTGGATATTAGCTAAAATTATCCATAGATTTAACAACTGATATTTTAATTTTTGTCTCCAAAATTAAGTTTTGTGAGGGTCTTGGTGAGGAAAATCAAACTTTTCTCTTTGTTACAGTCTAGTAGTAGGTAAAAGTAATTATCAAATGATCACTTAGAGGGATAAATGCCCCAAATGAGAGGTTTGGTGAGCAAGTAAATTTGTGGGTATTTGATTAAATCAGGGAGACCACAAAAAAGATTTTCTAATAAATGATGAGATCTGAGCAATTAGTAATTAGATACAGATGGGTGGGAAGAGTATTTTAGGTGGAAGGATTTGTTGTAGTTCAGTTGCTCAGTTGTGTCCAACTCTTTGTGACCCCATGGTCTGCAGCATGCCAGGCATGGCAAGATAAGAATGCTCAAATATTCTGTGCTTTGAGGAAAAATGCTCAGTGCAAGACAGAAGGCTATATGGCTGGGAAATAAATCTTTATGTTTAACTCATGAGCAATGGAAAGCCATGGATAATCTCTAGTGCAAGTAGGAAGAGTGGAATGATCATATGTGCATTGAAATGGTGGCCCTGGCTGTATTTCCTAAAGTGTGTTGCAGAGTTGGCAGGAATGCATAAAGATAGACTGGGTAATAAGGTGAAAGTGAAAGTGAAGTTGCTCAGTCGTGTCCGACTCTTTGAGACCCCATGGACTGTAGCCTACCAGGCTCCTCCCTCCATGGGATTGTCCAGGCAAGAGTACTGGAGTGGGTTGCCATTTCCTTCTCCAGGGTAATAAGGTAGGTCTAGATAAAAGAGGATGGAACCAGGAGTGTGAAGATGGAAAGGAATGGAGGGGTGGGAGGTACAAAAGAGGAATGACTGATTTGTCTTGGTAATGGTTTTGATGTGGAAAATTATGCAGGGGATGGTTTAAGATATGGCTAATGGTTTCTGATTTGCAGATTCACAACAAGTGAATCCATTTACTAAAATAGTGAGCTTTAGAAGAAGGCTTTGTGGTGGAGAGAGCAGGTGTTCAACTTTTGGTTGTGTTGAGCTGGAAATGTCCATCATGTATTCAAAAAGTGATGGCAGTGATACAAAATGGTTGGGAAATTTTTTAAAATGCACCTATACTGAAATATAATGGTATTCATTCGTTTATGGTGTCTTGAAATGCTTATTGCTTTCCTTTTGTGCTAAACAAACATTTTAAACTCCATATAATTAAAATTTTCCCTTTCCCATTTATTGGAAATGTCACATTTAGTAAACACATGCTTATTATATATTCTGCCGTAGTCTTTACTTGTGTTTTTAGATAGTTTGTGCTACTGCTACCTTCTGTGCTCTAAGTATTCTGCTTTCACAACTGGATAAAGTCCAAACTTTTCAGCTATCATCTCCAGCCTCTTGTTGTATGTGTTTTGTAACCTATTCTCTGTTGCCTAAAATGTTTTCCCATCTATGCCCTTACATTACTAACTGCAAGTAATCATTTAAGTATCTGAGTTTAAGAGTTGTTTCCTCTGCGAACTAGAATATTTTTTAGTAGAGGAACTCTGATTGTTTTCTCTCTGGTCTAGTGCTACCTAGTGATCAATAAATACTTACTGAGTGACTATCCACGTTGAAGGTCAGGAATGGCGGCAGTAAGGAGATACCCCTCGTCCAAGGTAAGGAGCAGTGGCTGTGCTTTGCAGGAGCAGCTGTGAAGAGATACCCCACGCCCAAGTTAAGAGAAACCCAAGTAAGATGGTAGGTGTTACAAGAGGGCATCAGAGGGCAGACACACTGAAACCATGCTCACAGAAAACTAGTCAATCTAATCACACAAGGATCACAGCCTTGTCTAACTCAACGAAACCAAGCCATGCCTGCAGGGCAACCCAAGATGGGTGGGTCATGGTGGAGAGGTCTGACAGAACGTGGTCCACTGGAGAAGGGAATGGCAAGCCACTTCAGTATTCTTGCCTTGAAAACCCCATGAACAGTACGAAAAGGCAAAATGATAGGATACCAAAAGAGGAACTCCCCAGGTCACTAGATGCCCAATATGCTACTGGAGATCAGTGGAGAAATAACTCCAGAAAGAATGAAGGGATGGAGCCAAAGCAAAAACAATACACAGTTGTGGATGTGACTGGTGATAGAAGCAAGATCCAATGCTGTAAAGAGCAATATTGCATAGGAACCTGGAATGTCAGGTCCATGAATCAAGGCAAATTGGAAGTGGTCAAATAAGAGATGGCAAGGGTGAACGTTGAGATTCCAGGAATCAGTGAAATAAAATGTACTGGAATGGGTGAATTTAACTCAGATGACCATTATGTCTACACTGCAGGAAGGAATCCCTCAGAAGAAATGGAGTAGCCATCATGGTCAACAAAACAGTCCGAAATGCAGTACTTGGATGCAATCTCAAAAACGACAGAATGATCTCTGTTCGTCTCCAAGGCAAACCATTTAATATCACAGTTATCCAAGTCTATGCCCCAATCAGTAACGCTGAAGAAGCTGAAGCTGAACGGTTTTATGAAGACCTACAAGACCTTTTAGAACTAACACCCCAAAAAGATGTCCTTTTCATTAGAGGGGACTGGAATGCAAAAGTAGGAAGTCAAGAAACACCTGGAGTAACAGGCAAATTTGGCTTTGGAATGCAAAATGAAGCAAGCAGGGCAAAGACTAATAGAGTTTTGCCAAGAAAATGCACTGGTCATAGCAAACACCCTCTTCCAATAACACAAGAGAAGACTCTACACATGGACATCACCAGATGGTCAACACTGAAATCAGATTGATTATATTCTTTGCAGCCAGAGATGGAGAAGCTCTATACAGTCAGCAAAAACAAGACCAGGAGCTGACTGTGGCTCAGATAATGAACTCCTTATTACCAAATTCAGACTCAAATTGAAGAAAGTAGGGAAAACCGCTAGACCATTCAGGTATGACCTAAATTAAATCCCTTATGATTATACGGTGGAAGTGAGAAATAAATTTAAGGACCTAGATCTGATGGACAGAGTGCCTGATGAACTATGGAATGAGGTTCGTGACATTGTACAGGAGACAGGGATCAAGACCATCCCCATGGAAAAGAAATGCAAAAAAGCAAAATGGCTGTCTGGGGAGGCCTTACAAATAGCTGTGAAAAGAAGAGAGGCAAAAAGCAAAGGAGAAAAGGAAAGATATAAGCATCTGAATGCAGAGTTCCAAAGAATAACAAGAAGAGATAAGAAAGCCTTCTTCAGTGATCAATGCAAAGAAATAGAGGAAAACAACAGAATGGGAAAGACTAGAGATCTCTTCAAGAAAATTAGAGATACCAAGGGAACATTTCATGCAAAGATGGGCTCGATAAAGGACAGAAATGGTATGGACCTAACAGAAGCAGAAGATATTAAGAAGAGGTGGCAAGAATACATGGAAGAACTGTACAAAAAAGATCTTCACGACCCAGAAAAATCAAGATGATGTGATCACTCATCTAGAGCCAGACATCTTGGAATGTGAAGTCAAGTGGGCCTTAGAAAGCATCACTATGAACAAAGCTAGTGGAGGTGATGGAATTCCAGTTGAGCTGTTTCAAATCCTGAAAGATGATGCTGTGAAAGTGCTGCATTCAATATGCCAGCAAATGTGGAATACTCAGCAGTGGCCACAGGACTGGAAAAGGTCAGTTTTCATTCCAATCCCAAAGAAAGGCAATGCCAAAGAATGCTCAAACTACTGCACAATTGCACTCATCTCACATGCTAATAATGTTCAAAATTCTCCAAGCCAGGCTTCAGCAATACGTGAACCATGAACTCCCTGATGTTCAAGCTGGTTTTAGAAAGGGCAGAGGAACCAGAGATCAAATTGTCAACATTCGCTGAATCATGGAAAAAGCAAGAGAGTTCCAGAAAAATATCTATTTCTGCTTTATTGACTATGCCAAAGCCTTTGACTGTGTGGATCACAAGAAACTGTGGAAAATTCTTCAAGAGATGGGAATACCAGACCACCCAACCTGCCTCTTGAGAAATCTGTATGCAGTTCAGGAAGCAACAGTTAGAACTGGACATGGAAAAACAGACTGGTTCCAAATAGGAAAAGGAGCACGTCAAGGCTGTATATTGTCACCCTGCTTATTAACTTATATGCAGAGTACATCATGAGAAACGCTGGACTGGAAGAAACACAAACTGGAATCAAGATTGCTGGGAGAAATATCAATAACATCAGATATGCAGATGACACCACCCGTATGGCAGAAAGTGAAGAGGAGCTAAAAAGCCTCTTGATGAAAGTGAAAGAGGAGAGTGAAAAAGTTGGCTTAAAGCTCAACATTCAGGAAACGAAGATCATGGCATCTGGTCCCATCTCTTCATGGGAAATAGATGGGGAAACAGTGGAAACAGTGTCAGACTTTTTTTGGGGGGCTCCCAAATCACTGCAGATGGTGACTGCAGCCATGAAATTAAAAGACGCTTACTCCTTGGAAGAAAAGTTATGACCAACCTAGATAGTATATTCAAAAGCAGAGACATTACTTTGCAGACTAAGGTCCATCTAATCAAGGCTATGGTTTTTTCTGTGATCATGTATCGATGTGAGATTTGGACTCTGAAGAAGGCTGAGTGCTGAAGAATTGATGCTTTTGAAGTGTGGTGTTGGAGAAGACTCTTGAGAGTCCCTTGGACTGCAAGGAGATCCAACCAGTCCATTCTGAAGGAGATCAGCCCTGGGATTTCATTGAAAGGAATGATGCTAAAGCTGAAACTCCAGTACTTTGGCCACCTCATGCGAAGAGTTGACTCATTGGAAAAGACTCTGATGCTGGGAAGGATTGGGGGCAGGAGGAGAAGGGGACGACAGAGGATGAGAAGGCTGGATGGCATCACAGACTCGATGGACGTGAGTCTGACTGAACTCTGGGAGATGGTGATGGACAGGGAGGCCTGGCGTGCTGCGATTCATGGGGTCACAAAGAGTGGACATGACTGAGCGACTGAACTGAACTGACCCAAATAAAGTGAATTAATTCAAATCAATGTTAGAAAAATTTCCTGTTAACATTTTTATAAATAGCGTCATAATTTCGGGCAGAACTGTGTGCTTGGTGCAGAGCTTGGGACAAGTAAGATTTGGGGAGTGAAGGAAGAAAGGAGAAAAAATATAATTAATCAGAAATAAAGGAATGAATTAAAAAGAAGGTTGGAAATAAAATTCAACTGAGGGCTTCATTGATGGCCCAGTGGTTAAGAACCCACCTTGCGATGCAAGGGATACTGGTTTGATCCCTGACCCAGGAAGATCCCATTTGCCACAGAGCAACTAAGCCTGTGTGCCGCAACTACTGAAGCCCACATGCCCTAGAATTTGTGCTCCACAACAAGAGAAGCCACTGCAATGAGAAGTCCTCTCATCGCAACTGCAGTGTAGGCACTGCTCGGTGCAACTAGAGAAAGCCTGTGTGTGGCAACAAAGACCCAGCACAGTGAAAAATAAATATTTAAAAATTCAACTGATATGTCCAGTTTCTAGGGTGAGATGCACACACTTAGCTAGTTTAAAGCTATTACTAGATTTGAGACAGACTACATGCTTGGAACATTTCTGAAGGGAGCATATGAGGACTTCTGTGCAATGGGAAAACTTCTTGCTTATGATTGCTGGTTATTTAGTCAGAAAGACGTGGAAATCCCTAACCAAGGTGATAGACAAGATAGTTCTCTAACATGTAGTATATAAGTGGGAAGGTAAACCATCCAAGTGTTCTGAATAGTCAGGCATTGACAGGAGGGAATTAGCATGACTTGGCCTCAAAAACAAAGTACACTGAGGAACCTTATAGAAAGCAAAGGAATTTTTAATTAAAAAAAATTATTTATGGTCCAAGCATTACTTCCTGAAGCAAGGAAGACTACTTTAACTGTTGGCCTAATTCCATAAACTTGTAAGAGCCTGAAAAACATAAAATTCAGTTTGAACATTATTACTATTTTCAAGAGAAAATGAGACTTGAAGATTCTCATCATGATGGAACACTTCTTACTTCTTATAGTAAAATGTTAACAGCATCAGCCTCTTGAAGGCCTCCTTCATATCTTTATTTCTAAGGCTATAGATGAGGGGGTTTAACATGGGTGTGAATATCCCATAGAAGAGGGAAATGATTTTCCCCCAGTCCTTAGAGGTAGAAGAAGGTGGTTGTAGATACATGTATATGCTTGTTCCAAAAAAGAGAGAGACTACAACCATGTGAGACCCACACGTCCCAAAAGCTTTCCGTCGTCCTTCTGCCGATTTGATTCTCAATACTGCTTGAGCTATGAAGCCATAGGAGATGAGGATCAATGTCACTGGAATTAGCAGAATTAACACGCTGAAGAAAAAAAGCTCAGCAACAATAGGCTTTGTGTCAGCACAGGACAACTTGAGAAGGGCAGGAACCTCACAGAAAAAGTGGTCCACTTCTTGACGACCACACCGTGGCATGTTAAGGGTCAAGGAGGACTGCAGCACTGAGTTGCTGAAGCCAGTGAACCAGGAGAAGGCTATCATCCTCAAGCAGAACCAAGGGTTCATGATGACAACATAGTGGAGGGGTCTGCAAATCGCCACGTACCTGTCAAAGGACATAACAGCAAGGAGGAGACACTCAGTCGCACCCAGGGCCAGGAAGGTGATGAGCTGGGCCACACAACCAGCATAGCTGATGGTCTTCTTGTTGTGAGAAATATTCGTCAATATATGAGGGACTGTGCTTGTGGTGTAACAGAGATCTAAGATGGACAAATTAGCAAGAAAGAAATACATGGGAGTGTGAAGCTTAGGATCCAGAATGCACACCATCATGATGGACACATTGCCAAAGATGGTGGTTGTGTATGATATTAATAGTAACACAAAAAGGGGCTTTTGCAGCCAGGGCTTGTCTGAAAAGCCCAGTAGTACAAATTCTTTCAGGGAGCTCTCATTTGCCCAATTCATGATGATGCGCTTATTTTCATTCCTAAAAAATATAAAATGGAAAAGTGGTCAATAGATAATTATTGACTACTCTTATTGAACAGGACTGAATTTAGGATAATTATAGTGAATCATTCAATGCCAAATATTTAGTCAATTAGATAGAATCCTGTGAAATATAATATGTGTATCATATGGTTAGAAAACATGTCTTCTATATTTGTATTTATGTTTGACTTTATGAAGCAAATCATCACATTTAAATGCCAACAATATGAACTTGTATTGTAAAACATGGACAGTTACATGTGCTCAATTCACTCAATTCTTCCTTTCCTTAACTTCTGACTTAACTTAATAAGTATTTTAAGAATAAATGCTGTTTTAATCAAATAATTTTTAATTCAAGCTCAAAATGCGAGTAATATAGAAGTTATAAGAGTATCATGTAAATCTTAACTTGATCTAAAGAAATTATACTTGTTTTATTAGTAATTTCTTGGTATATTTTGAGTTGCCTCTCTTAAATGACATATATGAACATCCATTCCCACAAAGAGCTATCATGAGTATGAGATGCTTTGATTCATGGTAAAAAAAAATTATGGTTAATTTGTGATTTATAATGATATTCAGAGTTGACTTCTCCCAGCACCTTCAAATACCTTGATTAAAACTGTAAAATACATAAGCTAATTGTTGACTTACTACCATGTGACAGGCATTGCTTAGTAACTGATATAATTCTAATTCTCACCAAAACCCTACTAATAGATATGATCTACAATTTACTGCTACTGTGACTCATTGAGGATAAATAATTTGCACACTCTGTAATCTTGAAGCCAAGACTCAAAACCAGGATTTAAAGGCCATTCTCTTTTTTATATATACCTTAATTCCACCTAAATATAGAGAAAGCACAAAAGGAAGCCACAACAGTGCTAGTCAATGGAATCGAGGAATGAAAACTCAAATAAAGTTGATTTTCTTCAGTCTGTGGAAGTTTTCAGTTATTTAGTTATATAACCCAAGGGCACCTAAAGTCTTTCATCCTACTTTGCGAGTTTAAATTGTCATTAGACTCTTGAGAGTCCCTTGGACTGCAAGGAGATCCAAACACTCCATTCTGAAGGAGATCAGCCCTGGGATTTCTTTGGAAGGAAAGAAAGCTGAAACTCCAGTACTTTGGCCACCTCATATGAAGAGTTGACTCATTCGAAAAGACTATGATGCTGGGAAGGATTGGGGGCAGGAGGAGAAGGGGACGACCGAGGATGAGATGGCTGGATGGCATCACAGACTCGATGAACGTGAGTCTGAGTGAACTCCGGGAGATGGTGATGGATAGGTAGGCCTGGCGTGCCGCGATTTATGGGGTCGCAAAGAGTCGGACACGACTGAGCGACTGAACTGAACTGAACTGAACTGAGACCTATCCCATTTGAATTTAGTGGGATAGTGCTAAAATAGATAGTGCTGCTAGATTGACTTAAGAAAGAAGATAAAATAAGAAGAATTGACATATTTTATACCAGGATGGAATACTTTCCCCCCCAAGTTAGTAACACTGATATATAAACTATAACTTTAGCATGGGATGCCTACATGAGAATAGAGATGGTGCTAAGATCTATAGTTCTTTCCATTAGATGTAGTTTTAATTTTGGCTTTTTAGCTACAGATACATTGTTATTTAGTAAATACCAATAATACACTTTCAGTGGAAAAATAGAAAAATATGTAAGACTTAACTTATTTGTGTGTACATTTAAATTTTCACATGAATAAGTTGATGCAGTGATAAAGGATAAATGCAAGATGAAAAACGTGCAGTGCTTATGGCAAAGATGGTACCTAATAATTATGAGAAAAGACTAAAACTCTAGTAAAAAAGAGCAATGTATATAAATAAGCATGTTGGAGAAGAAAAAATATGATGCAAAGGTGAAATTAGAAAAGATGTGCAACTTTTTCATCAATGAAGAAAAATCAAAATAGGGAAACGCTACAATGTCTACTCACTAGGTAATGTTTTTTAAAAAAATCGCCTTAAAAGTTAGCTTTTTAGAACATTGCCTCTGTAGCTAGAATCTCCCAACATTTTATATCTGATCTGTATAAGCAAAAGTGAAAATGTTAGTTATTCAGTTGAGTCCAACTCTTTGCAACCCCATGGACTGTAGCCCGCCAGGCTCCTCTGTCCATGGGATTTTCCAGGCAAGAATACTGGAGTGGGTAGCCGTTCTCTTCTCCAGGGGATCTTCCCAACCCAGAGATCGAACCCAGGTCTCTGGCATTGCAGGCAGATTCTTTACTGTCTGAATATGGTTCTGGGCAAATTGGTGAATATCCTTGTGGTCAAAATTCAAAGATTCTGTATTGATAATGAGAGTTATTGTATATCTAACACAACAGTGCCTACACATCTGAACTTAGGACAGCTCTGGAACATAGTAAGCATTTAGTGAATGTGAACTAGTTATCACTAATAGCATCAAGAGCATTAATCATTATCAGTAAGTATTAATAGAAGTAATATATCATTATCTCCACTTTTCATGTATATGAAAAAACAGACAACCAACTTACTATTGGTGGAACCAAAACTTATTATAATTTTATAATATTATAGTATGAAATGATTAAATGTACAAGTCATTTTTTCTTTGTTTCTAGTGTAATACTGCAAACATCATTTCCATTTAAATGATAGTCAAGTCAACAGTTAGTAGGAGATATTGAGTTGCCTTTGGGCATGGGAGATAAAAATGCTTTACTCATCAGCTGTCTTTTTCCTATTTCTGTTTTTCACATCTTCTACTCAATACTCTTCCCCACATTTTGTATGACACTAATGTCAGCTCATTCATTAGTTCCCTTTTTACATTATCAGAAAAATGAACTTGCCCTTTGAAAAGAATATTTTCATCCCACTGTCATCATAACACTTCTCCTATTTCTATATTCTCTACTAATTAAAAGAATCCTGAAATACTCCTAATTTTATTTATTTTTTTGCTTAAAAATCCTGCTGACTCTCTCTCTCTCTCTCTTTGTTTTTATGACAATATAATGGGCAAACATTCATTCAAAGGAGTGAAATGATAGCAAGTATTTTTGGAGCCACAGAAAATATTTGACCTTTATTTCAAGATTCCCAAGAAGCAAACTGAACTCTGGTCACTTAATGTGAAGCAACCTAAAGACAGGGAAGTATATGAAATGATCTTGAGAGATCTTTCCCACTCAATGGTAATAACATAATTCTCGTCAGTAGACATCACTCACCTTTTCTTTTTTCTTGTGTTGAAAAGATGTCTGCCCCATTCTTTGTGCCATGTTTTGAAGGAAGTTTAGCCCAAAGACAAGATGAAAAATGCAGTGACTTTTTGACATTTCACCTCTTGTGAATTTCTTATTCAGCTACATATTGCCCACAGACTCAGAATGAAATTAGCACATAATTGGACTGCTTCAAAAACATATGAGAAAAGTTCATATGTTGAGGTAAAAGTATATTAGATATAGTGTCTTCAGTCATTCAGGTGTTTTTGATTGAGCCTGGCTCTTCTCACCAAATTCCTAATACAATGAGAAGCTGATTTTATAAATACCAGCAACACTGACAGAGTCATGGAGAGAGGGTTTAACCTTTAACTGAAGGGCTTACCGTTCATACAATGCTCTGTGCTCTTTTAGCCCTAGGGATTCCAGAGTCCCTCAAGTTTAATTGGTCATTGTGTCCAGAGTGAAACCATGTGAACTCTATTCCCACCTGTACAGGTAGCATAATACTGGCCCATAGGTGGTTCACACATATTAAAAACTAGATTGAAAATAAATCATGAGGCATAATACTAATCATGAAAAATAAGCTTGGAATTGTTTAATCAGAAAAACACAAGTCTACATGAACTTTTAATCCATTCTTTTAAATAGTCTCAGGGTAAAATACCGAGACCACAAATGGTATATATAGGATAATAGTATTTCTATTGTTATTGGTTTTGTGATGAATGTGTTTGGTCGAAACCTGCTAGAGAGCTCCACGTTAAAAAAAACTACATCATACAAAGTTCCAACATAAAAATTAACACATAAATTTAAGGTTAGCATGAATTCACTGGAGCAGAATTACAGCTGACTCTCCAACAACATGGGCGTGAGCTGCAAAATCCACTTATGCACAGATTTTTTCAATAAATATATAAAAATATAAGTATAGAGCATTGTGTGTAAGACTTGTGTGGAAGAGGATAGCATATCCTCATATAGGTGTGAGTGATACTTAATATAATATTAATAATTTAGTTTTTTTATTGCTTGTAACTTTGCTTTCAAAGAATTACATTATCATACAGTAAGCCAACTTTTTCACTCTCCTCTTTCACTTTCATCAAGAGGCTTTTTAGTTCCTCTTCACTTTCTGCCATACGGGTGGTGTCATCTGCATATCTGAGGTTATTGATATTTCTCCTGGCAATCTTGATTCCAGCTTGTGCTTCCTCCAGCCCAGCATTTCTCATGATGTACTCTGCATAGACGTTAAATAAGGAGGGTGACAATATACAGCTTTGATGTACTCCTTTTCCTATTTGGAACCAATCTGTTGTTCCATGTCCAGTTCTAACTGTTGTTTCCTGACCTGCATAAAGGTTTCTCAAGAGGCAGGTTAGGTGGTCTGGTATTCCCATCTCTTTCAGAATTTTCCACAGTTTGTTGTGCTCCACACAGTCAAAGGCTTTGGTATAGTCAATAAAGCAGAAATAGATGTTTTTCTGGAATTCTCTTGGATCCAGATCATGAATTTCCATGATCCAGAGGATGTTGGCAATTTGATCTCTGGTTCCTCTGTCTTTTCTAAAACCAGCTTGAACATCTGGAAGTTCACAGTTCACATATTGCTGAAGCCTGGCTTGGAGAATTTTGAGCGTTACTTTACTAGTGTGTGAGATGAGTGCAATTGTGAGTTAGTTTGAGCATTCTTTGGCACTGCCTTTCTTTGGGATTGGAATGAAAACTGACCTTTTCCAGTCCTGTGGCCACTGCTGAGTTTTCCAAATTTGCTGGCATATTTGAGTGCAGCACTTTCACAGCATCATCTTTCAGGATTTGAAATAGCTCAACTGGAATTCCATCACCTCCACTAGCTTTGTTCATAGTGATGCTTTCTAAGGCCCACTTGACTTCACATTCCAAATTGTCTGGCTCTAGGTGAGTGATCACACCATCGTGATTATCTTGGTCATGAAGATCTTTTTTGTACAGTTCTTCTCTGTATTCTTGCCACCTTTTCTTAATATCTTCTGCTTCTGTTAGGTCCATACCATTTCTGTCCTTTATTGAGCCCATCTTTGCATGAAATGTTCCCTTGGTATCTCTAATTTTCTTGAAGAGATCTCTTTGAGTGAACTCAGAGTTGGTGATGGACAGGGAGGCCTGGCGTGCCGCAGTTCATGGGGTCACAAGGAGTTGGACGCGACTGAGCGACTGAACTAAACTGAACTGAACTGATACTTTTTTCTCTCTTTCACAGTTAAAGAAACTATGTTTCAGCCTATCATCACAGGTAAGTAGTTTTTTTTTAAAAAAATACTGTATTATGACTATGACTGTATAACATATACCAAAAACATTTTATAATGATTCACTTATTAGTGTATAAGATAGGCTACTGTGCAGCAATTATATCAGTTATTTATTTATAAAACATAAAGTAATTATCTAGCTCCTTTTTTATCAATGTATGTCATTATACCTTTAAATAAATATGAATTTATTTTTTGAATTCTTTTTATTTTTTGATTTCTAGTAATACATGTATACAGTGTTTTGTATCATATAAGGCAATATTAATGTAGGTACTGACAGATGATTCATCTTGTAAACAGAGGATGTAAACTTATGGTATCGATATATACAGTACATACTGTAAATGTATTTTCTCTTCCTTATGCTTTTTTGGGGCTTCCCTGGTGGCTCAGATGGTAAAGCATCTGCCTGTAATGAGGGAGACTTGGGTTCGATCCCTGGGTCTGGAAGATCCCCTGGAGAAGGAAATGGCAACCCACTCCAGTATTCTTGCCTGGAAAATCCCATCGATGGAGGAGCCTGGCAGGCTACAGTCCATGGGTTGCAAAGAGTCAGACATGACTGAGCGACTGAACTGAACTGAACTGAACAATGCTTTTTAAATATCATTTTCTTTTCTCTAGCTTCCTTTGTCATAAATAATACATTATAGAATACACATAACAGGTGTTAATAAACTGTTTATATTATCAATAAGTCAACAGTAGGCTAGTAGCACTTAAGTTTAGAAAGTCAAAAGTCATGGATTTTTGCCTGAGTGTGGAGTCAGCACTCCTAACTCTTGCATTGTTCAAGGGTCAACTGTAGTAGAAATGTATGGAACTGGAACAGCAATAGTTTTTGAAAATAAGTTGATTTATAACTTGATATGTGCTCATCTAAGATGGGGTGATGAAATTGAACTGAACATCAGCATAGATATAATCTCAAAGACACCTTTTGCTAGTAGTTTAATGTATTTGTTTTCACTTGTTTCTCTTTTGTATAATGCATTTTTTATAAATTGTAAAATCATCCGTGTAGAATATAATCATTTTCTTAATTATTACACTTTTAATACTTGTCCCTATTGTTCACTTCAGTCTCTCAGTCGTGTCTGACTCTTTGTGACCCCATGGACTGCAGCATGCCAGGCTTCCCTGTACTTCACCAACTCCCAGAGCTTGCTCAAACTCATGTGCAGTGAGTCAGTGATACCACCCAACCATCTCATCCTCTATTGTCCCCTTCTCCTCCTGCCCTTTCCCATCATCAGGGTCTTTACCAAAGAGTCAGTTCTTCGCATCAGGTGGCCAGAGTATTGGAGTTTCAGCTTCAGCATCAGTCCTTCCAATGAATATTCAGGGTTGATTTCCTTTAGGATTGATTGGTTTGATATCCTTGCAGTCCAAGGGATTCTCAAGAGTCTTCTCCAACACCACAGTTCAAAAGCATCAGTTCTGCACTCAGCTTTCTTTATAGTCCAACTCTCACATCCATACGTGACTACTGGAAAAACCAAAGCTTTGATTAGACAGACCTCTGTTGGCAAAGTAATGTCTCAGCTTCTTAACATGCTATCTAGGTTGGCCATAGCTTTTCTTCCAAGGAGCAAGTGTCTTTTAATTTCATGGTTGCAGTCACCATCTGCAGTGATTTTGGAGCTCAAGAAAATAAAGTCTCTCATTGTTTCCATTGTTTCCCCATCTATTTGCCATGAAGTAAAAGTTGTGACCAACCTCGATAGCATATTGAAAAGCAGAGACATTACTTTGCCAACAAAGATCCGTCTAGTCAAGGCTATGGTTTTTGCAGTGGTCATGTATGGATGTGAGAATTGGACTGTGAAGAAAGCTGAGTGCCGAAGAATTGATGCTTTTGAACTGTGGTGTTGGAGAAGACTCTTGAGAGTCCTTAGACTGCAAGATCCAACCAGTCCATTCTGAAGGAGATCAGCCCTGGGATTTCTTTGGAGGGAATGATGCTGAAGCTGAAACTCCAGTACTTTGGCCACCTCATGCAAAAAGTTGTCTCATTGGAAAAGACTCTTATGTTGGGAGGGATGGGGGCAGGAGGAGAAGGGGATGACAGAGGATGAGATGGCTGGATGGCATCACTGACTTGATGGACGTGGGTGTGAGTGAACTCCGGGAGTTGGTGATGGACAGGGAAGCCTGGCGTGATGCGATTCATGGGGTCGCAAAGAGTCAGACATGACTGAGCAACTGAACTGAACAGAATGGGACTGGATGTCACAGTCTTTGTTTTTTCCAATGTTGAGTTTTAAACCAGTTTTTTCACTCTTTCTTTTTCATTTTCAACAAGAGGCTCTTTAGTTCCTCTTCACTTTCTGCCATAAGGGTGGTATCATCTTCATAGCTGTGATTATTACTATTTGATTCTGGCTTGTGCTTTATCCAACCCAGCAGTTTGCATGGTGTATTCTGCACATAAAATAAATAAACAGGGTGACAATATACAGCCTTGTTATACTCTTTTCCCAATTTGGAACCAGCTCGTTGTTCTCTGTCTGGTTCTAACTGTTGCTTCTTGACCTGTATACAGTATTCTCAGGAGGCAGATCAGGTGGTCTGGTATTCCCATCTCTTTAAGACAGTTTGTTGTGATCGACACAGTCAAAGGCTTTGGCATAGTCAATAAAGCAGAAAAAATATTATTCTGGAACTCTCTTGCCTTTTTGATGATCCAACGGATGTTGGCAATTTGATGTCTGGTTCCTCTGACTTTTCTAAATCCAGCTTGAACATCCGGAAGTTCATGGTTCATGTACTGTTGAAAGCTGGCTTGGAGAATTTTGAGCATTGCTTTGCTAGAGTGTGAGATGAGTGCAATTGTGTTGTAAGTCCTGAAATTTTTTTTTTTTTTGCTCCAACATCTGGTCATTTGGGGATCCTCATGAGGCCATAAAGTATAGTTTAAGAGTGAAGCACTGATAACAGAGGTAGGTGATTAGTATCTGTGCCATTAGTTCATGTAATTTATGTCCTCTGGACATGCTCTGGTCAGATCCAAATGTTTGGTTTCCAGTTGTATGTTGAACTTTTATTGCATGAATCCAACCCTATGCAATGGTGGATCTGACAATATCTAGCTTAATAGGAAGCCCCAGTTGCATAATCACTTGAGGTCTATACTACATCAGAATAGGAGCTTTGAAAGTATTAGCTTAGTGCAAAAGCAGTTATGGTTTCGGACTGTAAATATTTTTAAAGCATTATAACCAGGCTTAAACATATCTTCATTAATCAAAATAGGAGCCATTACAAGCAACACATTCTTGCCAACAACAAATAAGTCTGTTTAGTGAAAGTGAAAGTCGCTCAGTTGTGTTCGATTCTTTGTGACACAGTTTCTGGAATTCTCCAGGCTAGAATACTGGAGTGAGTAGCCTTTCCCTTCTCCAGGGGATCTTCCCAACTGAGGGATTGAACCCGGGTCTCCTGCATTGCAGGCGGATTCTTTACCAGCTGAGCCCCAAGGGAAGCCCAAGAATACTGGAATGGGTAGCCTATCCTGTCTCCAGTGGATCTTTCCAACCCAAGAACCAAACAGGGTGTCCTGCATTGAAGGCAGTTTCTTTACCAACTGAGCTATCAGGGAAGTCCAAGTCTGTTTACTTCTGTAGCATAAAAATCTGTGCTTTGGGACTCAGTGTATTGGAAATCATTTTCTGTCTCCTGCTCGTTGTGACAGTGGTTTCCTTGCAAAAGGTTGTCAAAATCTTGAGGAAGTGGTATTCGATTGGTAAGAGGTCAGGTGGTTATGGCAAATGAGGCAAAACTTTGTAGCCCAATTCCTTCAACTTTTGAAGTTTGGTTGTGTGATGTGGGCATTGTCTTGGAGAAGAATTGGGCCTCTTCTGTTGACCAATGCTGGCTGCAGGCATTACAGTTTTTGGTGCCTCTCATCGATTTGCTGAGCCTGTTTCTCAGATGTAATAGTTTCACTGAGATTCAGAAAGCTATAGCAGTGGATTAGATCAGCAGCAGACCACCAAACAGTGATCATGGCCTTTTTTTTTTTTTTGGTGCAAATTTGGCTTTGGGAAGTGCTTTGGAGCTTCTTCTCAGTGCAACCAAGAGCTGGTCATCGTCCATTATCACATAAAATCCATTTTTTGTTGCACATCACAATCTGATTGAGAAATAGTTTATTGTTGTGTAGGATAAGAGTAGATGACACTTTAAAACAATGATTTTTTTGATTTGCAGTCAGCTCATGAGGCACCCACTTATCGAGCTTTTTCACATTTCCAATTTTTCTCAAATGTCAAATGACCACAGAATGGCCGACATTGAGTTCTTGGGCAAATTTTCATGTAGTTGTAAGAGGATCAGCTTTGATGATTGCACTCAATTTGTTGTTGTCAACTTCTGATGGCCAGTCACTTTGCTCCTCATCCCCAAAGCTCTTGTCTCCTTTGCAAAACTTCTTGAACCACCACTGCACTGTACGTTTGTTAGAAGTTCCTGGGCCAAGTGGGTTGGTGTTGTGAGTTGTCTCCACTACTTACAACCCATTTTGAACTTGAATAAAAAGAATTGTTCAAATTTGCTTTTTGTCTAACATCATTTCTATAGTGTAAAATAAATATAAAGTAAACAGCAAGTAATGTCATTAGCAAAAATCATAAAGTGAGAAATGCCAATTAAAATGATGTATAACATAACCACATTTATTTAAGAATGTATTTCAATATCAAACAACTGAGTTCAACATTGAAAAACAGCAATTACTTTTACACCAACATAATACATTTAATTTTCTCTTGTGTGAGGCATTTCCCTGGTCCAAGACTCTAAAAGTCTGTATGCCACTCTTTTTTTGGCTTTCAGAGATACCATATGAAAAGTGCTTACCTATTACAGATACTACTAGCATCACAAATATATTTTGTTACATGTTTCAAGCAACATGATAGCTTTCCGCACTGCTTTACCTGCTAGAAATCTCTCTCTTGCTCTTAGCTCCATTTATAACTTACAGCCTTCTCAGTCACCTGACAGTTTATAGCAGAATATCCCATGTGGTATGTGCTGCCTCCAGATCCACTGGATTCCATCAAACATTGAGCCTCTTTGTGTTAAGTAGCAAAAATTAAATACATTTTTCTTAATATCAGAGAGAATGTACAAGCACACCTTATAGATGTGATGACTGAACTTCTGAAACTTCACTTAATGTGGAGGGCCCTAAATCTTTGTAAGGTTTGTCTTCTACCCTTTGACATGCATGCCATAGTATATTCAGACTTCTTGCAATTTCTTGCTCTTTATATCTGATTTAGGGCTTCCCTGGCAGTTCAGTTAATGAGAATCCACCTGCAATAGAGGAGACCCCAGTTTGATTCCTGGGTTGGGAAGATCTGCTGGAGAAGGGATAAGCTACCCACTCCAGTATTCTGGCCAGAAGAATTCCATGGACCGTGTAAACTAAGAGTTGGACACAACTGAGCAACTTTCACTTTCACTTGGATCTGATTAGGATGCTGTCATCAATATTGTGGAATAATTATGTTCTGTGAAATATCAGGACAGTCAAGATTTTCACGGACTGTATTTTATCAGAAAAGGGAGAGTTGATTTAGATCCAAGGTGGGACAGTGAGTATGTCCTGTTGTCCTCACATATATGTAAATTGCTTTTAATTCTCTGTACTGATGGGGATTGAAAATGATACACTTAATAGATCAACCATATGCTAGAGACTATATTAATCTTTTCTTGTTAAGATTCTACAACAGATACACAGCTGCAAATGGGGCAACCACGTTTTAGGTTTAAGGTTATGTACTTTCATGTGCCTTAGTACCTCTGATACTAAGTAGATGGGAGGCTTTATCAATTTATTCTCCATCTTCTGGTTCAAAGTCTGAACTAACCCATGCATTTTATTCAGGACACAGTATTGCTTCTGATTTTGGCTGATGACAGGCAGGTCTATGGATTTTCCCTTGGCTTTTATTCCATTAAGGCATCAATAAGAGAATTCTTCCATTGGCTAAATATATCTGTCCTCATTATGCATTAAGAGACCATTAAATACCATGGAGCAAGTCCACAAGCCTTCTGGACTAATTATAAACTGAACTTAGGCCAAGACTCCATTTATCTCCTATGCCTCTAAGCCTTTGCTATCATTGGGGGTCATTATGACATTTTTCATGTCCTGTATCAAAATAAGACTCGATATTGGATGGCCCTCACACTTTGGTCTCAGTACTTGTCTTTCCCCTTGTTCAGTTAATTTGGTAAATGGCCATAGGTTGCATTTAAAAAGTGAAAGTGAAAGTCGCTCAGTCGTGTCTGACTCTTTGTGACCCCATGAACTATACAGTCCATGGAATTCTCCAGGCCACTATACTGGAGTGAGTATCCTTTCCCCTCTCCAGGGGATCTTCTCAACCCAAGGATCAAACCCAAGTCTCCTGCATTGCAGGTGGATTCTTTACCAGCTGAGCGATAATGGAAGCCTTAGAGTGCATTGGAGAAAAGCTAAGTAGAATATTTACTGTATATTCTTGAAGTGGCATTTCAAAGTTCTTTCTTAAGGGACCTTTAATTGATGGAATCTAGGTCTGAGAACAGACTAGATATAAGAGCTGGGTGAAGGATCATTATTTTTATTGCCGTTCCTATTTCCATTTCACCAACTCAATATTTTTGACGTATCTACTCCAGCAAATTTGTAATTTTCTCTACATATGTCTCAACCCTAGGAAAATTATAATGTATTAGCCATCACCACAGATATTTGTGTATTAAGGTTCTCTCACTGCTGAGCCAGCCCGCTGTCCATTCTGTTAATTGTAGCTGGATTTGGGTATTGAAGAGCTGCCATTTTGCTTCTGCTTATTTGAAATTTTTTCATTCACATTCTTAGCAAGGATCTCCTATTGTTAACCTTGGTCTGCAAAGGACATTAAGCTTCCCCAAAATACTTTGCCCCTTTACTAGTACATTGTCTAGTCACTTAATAGAGTGTGTCTTCTGTAACATCACAGAAAGTGTGGTTAGATGATAGATTCTCTGTTGGTACATTATAAATCCATTCTAACATTCCTAACTCTAAGCCATGTTACACCTTATTATTCTGTCAAGGCAACTATAGCAATGCTATCATATTCACTGTACATCAGTTAAGTTCAGTTGCTCAGTCGTGTCCGACTCTTTGCAACCCCATGAACCACAACACACCAGGCCTCCCTGTCTGTCACCAACACTTGAAGTCCACCTAAACCCATGTCCATTGAGTCAGTGACTCCATCCAACCATCTCATCCTTTGTCATCCCCTTCTCCTCCTGACCTCAATCTTTCCCAACATCAGAGTCTTTTCAAATGAGTCAGCTCTTCTCATCAGGTGGCCAAAGTATTGGAATTTTAGCTTCAACATTAGTCCTACCAATGAACATATAAATTTATAAAAGTTTTATACTACATCACTGAAGTATTAATATATTAGAACTGAATCCAGCATTCCTTTCAAGAAGTTGAATTCCTAAGTACTACAAAAGTGTTCTAATGTCTATAAACTTTTCCATACCCAGGTTTGTATTCTGTTTCTCCTCTAAGAGAGGTTACTGATAGTACATGTTAGCCAGATACAGTAGATTTTAGAATACTCTATTCTCTCTTATAGTTGGATCACAGTTATTGCTCTGGAGTTGTTGAGTAAGGACAATGAGAGACCATGAGAAGGTCTGAAGCATCTTGCAAGGAACAAGTTTACATGATCTCTGGCAAGTGGAGTTTCCTCTCCTCTAACAAGAGGGAAGAGACTGCTTTTGTCAGTTTTAGAGGTTCAGAGAAGTCTGAATGGAAGTTCATGTTTTTGAGGTGCAATTGTATACAGATCCACCATCTTAGGTGTAAAGTTATGGCTTCATCCCTTTCAGAGTCCTGACTTTAATATAAACAGTCTGTTGAGATGTGCATTTTTTCTTCTTTGCAGTCCTGTCAGTCTTATAATCAAGTCCTGGGTCTGATTTTCAACACTCTTTCCTATGTAGGATATGAGAATCTTTTTAAGTGCTTCCATGGAAGTTTACTTGCTTTTATAGCTTTCCCTAGTTAGGGTTTTCAAAGTTGCTCCCTGGACCTGCTTCATTATCATCAACTAGGACTTTATTAGAAATGCCAATTCTTGGGCCTTACTCCAAACCTAAGGAATCATAAACTCTGGATGTGGGGCCCAGACATCTGTGTTTAACCAACAGTTTGAGAACCATAGCCTTAGGCTATAATTGGCTGACTGACTGGAGCATACTACTCTTTGTGTGTGTGTCTTTTTTTCCCAAGGCTTCCAAGATAGTCAATGAAAGCCAGCAGTGTTGACAATTATCTAAGTATCATTACCCTCATATCTTTCAAAGGCTCGATGTACTCCAATGTTCCCTTCTATCTGTATGCCAAACCACAACATGTAAGACTATTAGTAATAGTAATGTTAGAGCATGTTGAGTTACCACTATTCCATTTACCCCTATCAGTGGAAGGCTTGTCACAACTTGACTAGTGAGTGACTTATTGCCTGAATACTCTTCTAAGAGTCTGCTTTCAAATACTGCTTTCAGACCAATTCCATTTAGGTCCTCCAGAAGGCAGAGCTTGAGAATAGAAATTAGATTCAAGCAACTAACTTCAAGAATAATGAGTGAAGGACAGGAAAATTGAGACAGGTAAGAAAAACAGACAATATTAGGGCATATTAGTCAATGTGTGCAATGGAAGATCAGTTCTCCCAGGACCTCCTGGAAAACATAAGATTTTTTCACATGAAGGAAGGTTTGCTGGAACACTTATCCACTTGCTACCATTCTCCCTTGTTTGAAAGTTTCCTCTTGGGTCATTAAATCTCTTGCATTTGGGGGCAGCACTTGTCTTTGTGCCAATTAAACTCCCAGTGTTATACAAGGCCTTGGGGCCAACTGGGAAGGCATATGCAGCATGCTTGAGCTAAGACACTGTCAGGGTAGATGAGATGAATCTGAGTTCACACAGAACTGTCCCCTAAAGTTCTGCTGAAATCAGAGATGGGCTGTGCATTGAGATATACTTCACGAGAGGCATCTGTTTTAGAAGGTGAGATGTAAATATTGTATTCTACGTTTGTAACCACATTAATTGGGATGCATTGGCTCTCCACAGAATCTCCTCTAGATGCTGTCTCAGAAGCAGAGGAGATGAGCTAAAAGAAAAGCACAGACAAAATTGATGTTTGTGAGAAGACAATCTCAACAGAAATAAATATAAAGAGAATTCTTGTGGTGTTTTGCATAGTGAATATGAACTAAACTAAGACTCTCTCCTCCTACCCAAGAATCTTTTGAGAATATTTGATCCAGAACAGGGCAGGGGATACCTCTTCCAATGATTTGTAATTAGACAAGAGCTTAGATAGATGCACGGAAACACAAATGTATTAGATAGAAATATAAATAGATATGTACATACAGAGAGTATCTTTTAAAAGACAAAGAAAACCAGGAAAAGTAGAACAATCTAGATTTATACAAGGAACACAAGCCAAAAGTTACTGGAAGCAGATAAAAGTCATAGGATGGAACAGGAGGTATTTTGATTTTGGAGATGGGAAAATTATCAACTCAGAGTTTTTAAAACATTAACTTGTTTCTTCTACTAAATATTGAACTCAGATTCATAATCAAAGTGGTAACATATCAACTCTAGTTTGCAAAAGTTTACAAAAATAAAGGAACAATGGCACAGAAACAAGAATAGAGGCTCAGAGGGTATATACGGATTTTCAAAAATGGATATCATTTTAAAGAAAAAAAGCTAAGTAAAATATATGAAGGATCTTGTGCATCTTAATTCCTTTAAAAATATTTGTGTTTGTGAGTTCTTGTAGATTACTATCCCGTAAGAGATACTAATGAGAACTATTGATTGAGAGAACTTCAAATAAACCTACTTCTAGTATTTCGATAAAATAAAATGTGATTCATGATAGGTGGGTAAGAGTAGGGTGGATAGATAGAAAACAATAGGACCAGAATATTCAGGAAATATCTTCCATCAGCTGTGTAAAAGTAAAAATATGTACTGATGTAAAAAGCTGCATGATATTATGTTGTTGAGACTATATTAGACTGAGATTAAGAATTCACCCCTATGAATTCATATAATAGATTGTAAATATCAGGGCATATCATAATTTTTCTTAGAATCTTGGCTTGAGTTGTCCATTTGACACAATGTATTATTTTTGAAAAGAAAGTGAAAATATTAGTCATTCAGTGGTGTTTGATTCTTTGTGACCCCCATGGACTGTAGCCTGCCAGGCTCCTCTATTCATGGAATTCTCCGGCAAGAATATTGGAGTATGTTGCCATGCCCTTCTCCAGGGGATCTTCCAACCCAGGGATTAAACTTGGGTCTTCTGCCTTGCCGGCAGATTCTTTACCGTATGATTTTAAATGTTTTCAACACATTTCATTTCCATGCATTTGATTTCCTCTAGTTCACATTTTCATTTTAAAAATTATTTTAAAGTGATAAAAATATATAGCACAATTGCTGACAAAATATAGGAAGATGACTGAGACATATTTCATCACCTGATACATTTTTGTATGTGTGAGGATTAAATAAGATAAAGCCACTTATCAAATTATCAAGTTACATGGTAAGAACTCAGTCAAGCAGAGCTTTGCTGCTGCTACTGCTTAACAATGTCTGTTTAGTTTATGGATCTCTGATTAAAATTTCTTTCTATCCATTGATTATATGTACATTTTCTTAAGTCTATGTTTGTGAAATGATTTGGTATATAAGGAATAAATTATGAATAAAGTGATAGATACAGTGCCTGAAATTTGCCATGAGAATTGTGATAATTTAGTTTGTGTGCTTAGTTGCTCAGTCATGTCTGACTCCCTGGCTCCTCTGTCTATGTGGACTCTCTAGGCAAAAATACTGGAGTGGGTTGTCATGCCCTCTTCCAGGGGATCTTCCCAAGCCAGGGATCAAACCCAAGTCTCCTGCAGTACTGGCAGATTCTGTACCATTTAAGCCACCAGGGAAGTAACTGTTTTGGAAAAGGAATACTTTTATTTAAATGTTGTCATAAATAATACTTTATCAAACATTGATTTGGATGAGAGAATGGAGTCCAAGATTTTACATTTCTTGAAGGACTGGCAGCTAAAGGGAGTCACTGAAAGGCATAGACTCGTAAAATCTATTTCAAATCTTTAACTTTGATTATTTTCCTTCTGTATGTCTTGTTGGGAGACTCTCTTGGCAAAAGCTTATTGTAAATGAAAATACTTAGAAATGTAAAAAGTATGTCAAGCGTTAAGTGTATTAAAGTTGAAGAGCTGACAGATTTTGTTATGCTACACAAATAGGAAAACTGGTAGGGAACAGGAAAGCATGAAGGTGAAGGAAAAGAGTGCAGAATCTTTAAAAATTAACAACAGAAAAAGGGAGAAAGAAGGAAAAGGCACAAAGGCCCGTCATCTTTCTTTAGGACGTTAAGAAAATACCACCAGTGATTGAGTGGAAAGAATATTTCCCCAAAGCTTCTTTTAATCTGCTGGAAAGATAAATAATAGATAGTACATATTTCAAATTTGTTTTGTAACCTCAGGTTTTGTGGGAAGAAAAGCATATTAAAAACTGATAGGTCTGTACTGCAATATAAAGATAGATTATTTAAAGTAATGAGAAGTGGGTCAAATCACTTTTCAAGGGAGAAAATGTAGACATATGACATTTCTTTTTTCTAAATGAAATAACTTATATTCTCTGTAAAACTTTGCTTCTATATTTTGATGTTTTGCTTCTGCAACAATCAACCGAAAAGTATCATCATCAGGATTATGATGCGTAATAAACACTGAGCAGTTACTATGGGCCAGGAACTCTCTTCACATTACTTTATTTTTTTGGCACATCCCACACATGGCATATGGGGTCTTAGTTCCCTGACCAGGCATGGAACCCACACCCTGCCTTGGGAGGGCAGAGTCTTAACCACTGAATGACCAGGGAAGTCCCCATATTTAGTTTCTCCAACAGGCATTGGGAGGTTCTATGATTCCTCCACCTCCTCTCCATTTTTCAAAAGATAATCTAAAGAAATAAATAAGAACAGTAAGTTTAAATAACTTCCTTAGATAACATATCATAAAGTGTCTGAGGAATAATTCAAGCTCAAAAATCAAGAGAGATAGTGGAAAGGTGGAATGAAGAAGAGAAAGGGAAGATGAAGAGAGAGGAATGAAGACTGAGGGATGGGAGAAAGGTATTCAGACAAATTGAGATACAAAATCACAGAAATGAGAACAAAAGGAAAAAAGAAAAAGAGAATATTATTGAACAGTAATTTATATAAAAATCCATGCAGAAAATGTAATAAATGTGTAGTCTTTGAGAGCAAGGATAAAATAATCTCATAATACTTAGCAAAGATATTTTGAGTAGAAGGTGTTCAGTATTTATTTTATGTAATATTTATAATATAAAGTTCTAATCAGATACAAAATATGAACAAGTTGGGAAAGAAAAATAGAGAAAATAAATTATGGGTATGAATGATTAAAACAGATTACTAAACTTTGTATTTTTTTAAATATAGAAGGGAAAAATCTCACCCTTGAGCCCCTGAGTAGAAAGTAATCAAATAATTCATACTGCCCTTCTCCCTGTCTCTGTGCAGGCCTTTGAGCAACTGCTTTTGAACCATTGCCTGAAAAGACAATTGCTCCAGAAGCTATGGTCACAATTTGTAATGACAGCCATAGTGATTTCATCCTCCTGGGCTTCTCTGACAAGCCATATTTGGAGAAGACACTTTTCTGGGTGATTCTCATCTTTTATTGCTTGACTATTACAGGAAATTTGGTCATAATTCTTATCTCCTTGAAGGATCCAAAACTCCACAGCCCGATGTATTACTTTCTTTCCAACCTATCTCTGCTAGATATCTGTTTTACCAGCAGCTGTGTTCCACAGATGTTGGTTAATTTCTGGGGTCCAGAGAAGACCATCAGCTACACTGGCTGTGCCATTCAACTCTATGTCTTCCTGTGGCTTGGGGCCACTGAATGTATCCTTCTTGTCATCATGGCTGTGGACCGCTGTGTGGCAGTGTGTCATCCACTGCAATATACCACTATCATGCACCCAAAACTTTGTCTACAGCTGGCTGTCTTAGCATGGGGGACTGGCCTGATTCAGTCTCTGATTCAGTCTCCTGCTACCCTCCGGTTACCCTTCTGCTCCCACCAGAGGGTGGATGACATAGTGTGTGAAGTTCCAGCCCTCATTCAGGTCTCTAGTGCAGACACCATCCATAATGAAATCCAGATGTCCATAGCCAGTATTATTCTCCTGGTGCTGCCCTTGATTATTATCCTTTGCTCTTACATTGCTATTGCTAAAGCTGTGCTGAGAATAAAGTTAACTTCAGGCAAGAAGAAAGCATTTGGCACCTGCACGTCTCATCTTCTTGTAGTGTCCCTCTTCTATGGCACTGTCACAGCTGTTTATCTTCAACCCAAGAGTCGCTATGCTCATGAACAGGGCAAGTTTCTCACCCTTTTCTACACTGTTGTAACCCCGACTCTTAACCCGCTCATCTACACTCTAAGGAACAAGGAGGTAAAGGGGGCACTAATAAGACTAGGGAGGAGGACCTGGGATATTTGGAATAACTAAAAATGTTGGACTTTTGCTTAACCTGAGAAGAGAGAATGACCTTGTTCTCTCTGGGTCTTCAAAAAATCTGAAGATATACCTCCCAACCTTAAAGTAGTAAAGAGCTGCATTTTGTTCAAGCTGAGATCCTTATTTGCTTCATGGCGCTGATTTAGGCACAGTATGTGGTAGAAATGAATATATTTATTAGTCATATTTAAAGAGCACATAATATAGTTGAATTGGGGCAACAAAAGAATCACAAGGTTGCAAAATAAAAGACCAAGTAAAATGTCTCATGCCTTTACATTTATTTCTTTTTGCTTTGATCTATTTTCCTCCAAACCCAACCACTACTTTCATCTAACCATCTAGTCCCAACAAGGCTCCTAACATTTTCAGAGATTGTTTAATAAACACTCAGGAAATCTAATCAGTGGTTCTTGGTTCCGAGTTACTTCTGCCTCCTTGCCTCAGTCTGTCCTTTGTCTATGTATAACGTACCTAGAAATCCCCAGTGCCAAAGTATTTGCCAAGCAGAGGTCAGTACTTATTGTTCCCGGTACTGCTGCTGATCTACAACCCGGTGTGTCCAAGTCTCTTAGTCTGAGCCCCAATAGTATGGGCCACCAATTATGGGAATAGACTTCTTCTTTCTTCATTCTGAGTCTCTGTCATAATTTTTATCAGATCCAATTCTTATTCATTCATCTCAGAGATATTTATTGATTTTTAAAATTAGGCTTCTATTTTGTACTAGATCCTGGGTATATAATGCTAGATAAGATAGAAAAATTCATGAATGTCACGGAACTTACTGTCCAATGGTATGAAGAGATATTAAGCAAAGTATTTTTAATTTATCAGCTTAATATAGAGAGACTTGCTCTTCATCTTCTGCCTACATCTGATCACTATGCCACGTGCCTTTTGAATATTATCCACCAAAATTTATTTATTTGCTTTTTTAGTGACTGTTTATAAGTGTTCACTACTCTATTTTATTTCACTGAAATCCAGGTATAAATTGTTGATTCTCCTGTAAGATTGTCTAATCAAATATGCCTCCTATCTGCTTATGCCTAATTCATGATAGATGGAATTAGTATTAGGCTGTATTCCATCCCATTTTTCTGTACTGATAAACTGTACCACTTGTTTCTGATTTGGAGATTTCATATCAAAATTTTTTAAAAACTTAAATTCTTATCTGCAAACTTAAAAAGCGATTGCTGCTCAAACCAACAGTAAACTGGTTAGAAATAATATTTCTCACTGTTAATAAGAGAACAATGGTTATATAATAATTTTGTTATCTTTTCACTCAATTCAAAGATTAAAAGGCGTAAATGGGAAGAAATCTAAAAGGACAGAAGTTGTTTTGTGATATTTTGCTTTAAGATTGTACAGCTGGAGCAGCTCTAGGAGTGATGAGATTTATGATGTGGACATAATAATGAGTTCCTGATACTGAGGAGTAGTATCTACCTTGGAGAGGGAAACAGGGATGCTGGCATATTCGAAAGTTCATCTTACTTTGGACACAGGCTGAAATGATACCAAGGCCTTTAGTAAGAGGAAAGCTGTGCATCTGATGCCAAAATGTAAATGCATGTGGAGAGAGGCCATGATACCAGTAAATGATAGCAGTAAGAGGGAAGATATATAGTCCTCAGACTTTAGAATTCATAAGATTCACATGGTATACTTGTTAAAAATTAAAGTACTTGTGTTTCATACTCAGAATTTCTGATTCAATGCATCTGATTGTCCCCTGGGATGGACGTTTTGAATAACACCATGAGTGATTCTGATGCAAGCTGCCTAGGACCAACTGTGGGAAGTTCCAGTCTAGATCGTTGCTCAGCCAAAATGACATGAGTTTCAAATGAACCCATGTATTTTAAAAATAGGAGCAAAGGGAAGAATGGTCTAGAAATAGAATAAAACAAATAGCTCAAATCCCGCTTTCTGAAGAAGTGAGGGTGGGATTATTTTTTCATAAGGGAGATGTGGTTGAAATATTGTCTTCAAGAGAGGGTCTCAATTCAGTTAACCTAGGAGGTACAGAAAATGTTAAGTAAATTATTTTAAGATATAGGTGAATTATTAATTATGGGACAGGAGATCCCAATGGTACCTCAGAAGGTTTTAGGAAAGATAAGGGCAGGTATGTGGGAAAGGAAAGGGATTCCACTATGGGAATAACAGCATGGAAACTGTAGATGATCAAATGCATTTACGTTTTGGGAG
The DNA here is from genome assembly GCF_001704415.2 of Capra hircus. Classification (NCBI taxonomy): domain Eukaryota; kingdom Metazoa; phylum Chordata; class Mammalia; order Artiodactyla; family Bovidae; genus Capra; species Capra hircus. Next base: position 20,365,957 of record NC_030830.1, read on the forward strand.
ATGAGTGAGGAAATAGTGATCAGAGGCACTGTGGACTTAGCTTTGTACTGTCTTCTTTGTTGATATGATTTTTTTTTTCGCTCTAATCACAGATTTTTATGGAATGTATACTGAGATTCAGGTACTGTTATAAAACCACAAAAAAGCCAAAAAATATTGATTCCTTCATAGATATTCTAGATAATAATCAATATTTCCTTGTATAAGTGACTAATTCAGGAAAAAGCTGGCTATATTATGGATTCAGGCATTCTATTCCTTTGAAATTTAGTGTCATATTCTGGCACATGTGCTGTAGATGGTAGTAGATTGAACCTTCTGATGGTTGCATGGTAAGTTCTGTTTATATATTGTCCTGTAATCCACTCAAAGTCCTGAACATAGGACCTGCTAGAGGGTAGGAATATATGTTCACCAGTATAAAAACCATAATCAGTGGTATGTTCATATATGTACCTGTGTTTGTTTGCATGTTTTTTAGTGTGTAGCCATAAAAAGTCAGATATACATGAAAAAAGTAGCACTTAAAATGTGGCTATTATAAAAGTTATAAATCTTGCCCCTTTTCAGGTGAACAGAAGGAGAATTCAGTAAGAACAGCATTTGAAAGAGCAAATAAGAACAATAAAAGCAAAAGTCACTAATCATCAGAGAAATATTTGAGAATATAGACTCCACATTTTTTTAACAATTGGCTTAAATTTACCTTTTGGATTCTTTTCTCTCTCTACCAACATAGCCTATACTTTAACAACAATATTATTATTCTGCAAAAAACATTCAAATGCCTATTTTGTCTGCCTTTAAATGTTACTGGCTTTTTGTGTTTACTAAAAGAATAAAATGCATTGTTTATACTTAAAACCCGATTCAACTGTTAAAATGTATTATGTCCCCCTCAATGCATTTTATTCTTTTATTAATGAACTGCCTAGAAAATTTTATCAAAATTCACATGTTTCTGTGATACTAGCTTGAGGATCGAATCATCTGACTCATACTGTGTGGTCAGTGCTGAAATATTTCAGCCTCTTGATAAAGCTTGAATTGAACTATAAGGAAAATGCTTAAAGAATGGAACATGATTTATAGAATAGGAATGGTGAGTGAGGACTTTTTCTTTTACTTTTCATCCATTTTTTAACTTGAAGTATAGTCAGTTTACACTGTTGTGTTAGTTTCAGGTATACAGCCAAGTGCTTCAAATATATATGTATGTATATACATACATGAATATATATATTTTTTTCAGATTATTTTCCATTATAGGTTATAGGCTGTTATAAGATATTGAATATAGTTGCCTGTGTTTTACAGTAGGCCTTTGTTTATCTATTTTATATATATTAGTGTATATATATTAATCCCAAATTCTGATTTTAGCTCCCCACACCCACTTTGGTAACCATAAGTTTGCTTTCTATGTCTGTGAGCATATTTCTGTTTTGTAAAAAAGTTTGTTTGTGTCATTTTTTAGATTCCACATATAAGTGATATCATATAATATTTATCTTTGTCTGACTTATTTTCTTAGTATTATAATGTCTAAGTCATCCATGTTGCTGCAAATGGCATTATTCATTTTTTTACTCATTTTTTATGGCTGAGTAATAACCTATGGACTGCAAGGAGATCAAACCAGTCAATCCTAAAGGAAATCAGTCCTAAATATTCATTGGAAGGACTGATGCTGAAGTTGAAACTTCAATACTTTGGCCACGTGAAGCAAAGAACTGACTCTTTGGAAAAGACCCTGATGCTGGGAAAGATTGAAGGCAGAAGGAGAAGGGGATGACAGAGGATGAGATAGTTGGATGGCATCACTGACTCAATGGACTTGAGTTTTAATAAGCTCTGGGAGTTGGTGTTGAACAGGGAAGCCTGGTGTGTTGTACTCCATGGGGTCACAAAGAGTAGGACAAGACTGGATGACTGAACAACAACAAGAATAACCTATGCTCACCTATATTATAATAACCTATAACACATGTACCAGAGCTTCTTTATCTGTTTTGTTAATGGACATTTAGGTTGCTTCCATGTCTTGGCTATTGTAACTTGTGCTGCTGTGAGCACTGGTTGGTGGAGCAGGAAATGGCAACCCACTCCAATATTCTTGCCTGGGAAACCCCATGAACAGAGGAGCCTGGAGAACTGCAGTCCATAGGGTTGCAAAGAGCCAGACATGACTGAGCGCATACACACACATGAGCATTGGGGTGTGTATATTTCTTTTTTTGAATTAGAGTTTTCTCCAGATACATGTCCATATAATAACTCTATTTTTAGTTTTTAAAGGAACCTCCACACGGATTTCAATTGTGGCTCCTCCAATTTACATTCCTATCAACAGTGTAAGAGAGTTCATTTTTCTCCACATCTTCTCCAGCATTTATTATTTGTAGACTTTTAAATGATGACCATTCTTACTGGTGTGAGGTGAAACCTCATTGTAATTTTGATTTGAATTTCTCTAATAATTGATGATTTTGAGCATCTATTTATGTGCCTCTTGGCCATTAGCTAGTGACTTTGAAAGGCATTTTTAGTTTAGAATCAACCCTTGGCATTATAGGACACTGACATTAAAATATAAGCACATATTTCTAGGTATTATTTTCACTTTTAGGTAAAGGCTGCTACTAAAATAATTTCACAATGAACTAAAGGTTACATGAGGCCAACTTCTTTATTGGAAATGCCTTGTGAAAAGATGTTAGTGTCCTATTGTTTCTTCAGAAAGTTTTTCTTTTCTAATCAGCCTCTTCATGGCCCCCTTGAACTCCTTATTCCTTAGTGTATAGATCAGTGGGTTCAAGCTGAGAGTAACAATGGAATAAAAGATACTGAGTAGTTTACCCTCATCCTGAGATGGACTGTTTCCTGGTTGTATGTACATGTAGATAACAGTCCCATAGAAGATGGAGACCACAATGAGATGGGAGGAACAGGTCCCAAATGCTTTTTGTCTCCCTGCTGCACACTTGATCTTGAGCACGGCTACAGCAATGAAGCTATATGAAACCAGAATGAGAAGAAGCGGTGGGAGGAAAATAAAAAAACACAGTGCAAATAAGATTTCTTCCATGACTGTGGTGTCCACACATGCGATTTTGACCATTGCAGATATCTCACAGAAATAGTGATCCAGGTGGTGGTTTTCACATCGAGGAAGACTCATAGCATAGGGAGAGAGGATCATGCAATTAATGATACCAATTATCCAGGTCATGGTCACTAGGCCTCGACAGAGTTGAGGGTTCATTATTGTCATGTAATGGAGAGGCTTGCAGACAGCATTGAATCTGTCATAGGACATCACAGCCAGGAGCATACATTCAACTGTGCATAATGTCACATCAGTGAAAAGTTGAAAGGCACAACCACTGAAAGAGATTTTTTTGTCTTTACCCCAAACATTGACCAACATCTGTGGGACTATATTTGTGGTATAAGAGAGATCCTAGATGGCCAGATTTCTGAGGAAGAAGTACATAGGAATTTGGAGACGTTCATCTAGTAATGGCAGCAGGATGATGGCGATATTTCCTATCAAGGCAATAGTGTAGAAGAAAAAGATAACCGCAGAGATGATCATCTCCAGTTGAGGCCGTCCAGGGAAACCAAGGAGTATAAAACCACCAAAGTAGCTATCATTGATCATTTTCTTATTTTCTTAATATCAGCTGTGAACATAAAATATTAACATATTGGAAACCATAGTGAGTATGTTTTTAAACAATATTACAGGTATATATTGCTAAGATAAACATCACACAATTAAACAATTAGTATTTAAATCTCATAATTATTCTAACTTTCTTGTTTATCTGACTTGGTATAAAATTTATTTAAAGGATACTTTGCCTCCAGAGTTTATACTCTCAATTACTTTGTCTCCTTTTATGTCAAGGCAAAACAACTGCAGAAGTCTCAGAAGAAAATCCTGAGAAAAATGGTTGAACAAAGCCAGATGGACTTCCCTTTACAAATCAGGATGCTGGAAAGGGGGTTGGGAATCAGTAACAAATTGTTGCCTTCTTCATCCAAGGGTTCATAGAAAATGAAGGCTGCATAACTGTTACGACTTTTCTAATAGTTAAGCACAAAGGTTCAATCCTGCTGTCCATGTTCACTTTGCTATATAAATCTTCTGATCTTATATTTTAAAATGCAAACTTTCAACTAAAAACTTGTATTTCCAAACATTATTTTTCTTTTTCCATCACTCCGCAGAACAGTGTTCTCCCTCTTTCACTGCAGACACAACTTTTTTCTTTAAAAAAAAATGTTATTTATTTTAATTGGAGGCTACTTACTTTACAATATTGTGGTTCAACTGTACTTTTGATTCCAAATTATATCATTTCCTATGAAGTAGTTCTTTTAAAATGTACCCATTTCTTAGTTTTATCTCAATCATTAATATTTATTTATGTCCTATCCCTCATCTTACAAGAGTTCCAGTTCTACTACTTATGCATTTAAAATGTTAAACAACTTCAAGAGGGGGAATTGTGTTATTTTTATGTTTATATCCCTAGTGACCTTTCTCAGGATTAGCACAGAAAAAAAAATATGTAAACATTTGATGTTGGTCCAAGGAGACTTTGATGACCACACATGGACATTTCTTTTCCTATCTAACAAACCTAGTGTCTTTGTTCAAACTCATTTCTGCTAAGAAAATGTCTCTCAAGCCCACAAATAAATTCCTAGTTTCTGAACCAGAGGTCTTTTCTAAATTATTTTTCTGCTTGAATTCTCAATGGTAGGTTAATATCTTCTATATTAGACCTGCCCTTTGCCTTCATAAATAGTTCTTTTCAATTTTTCACTAACATTTCCCTCAGTGAAATTTCCATTCTTTCCCTCTTTTCTTCCTGCATTTATAAACCACATTCTCTAATGGAATCCCCTTTGTCCCATATTTCCTCTGCCTCTGTGACTTCAGTTACTAATTCTGTACACATAACTTAGAATTCAATTTTTTCTGGTCCCTTCATCTTTTGCAGCTTCAAACTTACAAATGTAGCTAATCTGTGGGATTTCCACTGGGTTTTTACTCCCATATCAATCATATATGCAAAATTGAATTCATTCTGTTTTATATCTTAAAACAAAAGCTTTTGATCCATATAGCTGCCTCATAAGGTATCTCCTAGGTTCTTAACAAATGTTTGTTAAAATGAATTTATGAATTTGGGGGGTAGAAATTAAAAACACAAATAGACATTTTCAAGTGAAATCAATTTAGGATTTAATGTATGTTTCAAACTTTGAAGTAAAGGAGATTGCTATAGAAACCAGAAACTTTTATGCAAATTCTTTAAATTGGAAATCTTATCAAATGTTTTAAAAACAGCATAATTTCTTTTCCCACTTACCCTAATTAAGCTTAGTGAGCTTTTCTGTGGTAGTGATTTAACCAAGGACTTTCTGGAGGAGAAAAATCGAACTCTTCTAAAGAAGGAAATGTTTCTTTCACTCTTTTCCTAAATAAGACTGAATATATAATTCTCCATTACTTATTTCATTATACCATTCCTCCCACTTGACATTGAGATCCTATGTGATAGTGGCAGGAGGCAGCCACTGCCTGTCATCTTTCACAGTTCATGTACCCATTCAAGAAGAACCTTACCATTATACATTTCAGAGAAGAAAATGTGTTCAATGTGAAAGATGACAAGTAGTTTTCCCTAACCAGCAGTGATAAAATTTGTTGAGTCTGGGAAGACCTTGGAGAGGATGGGTTACTCATTAGCAATTAAATGTGTCTTGTGTAATTATCCAAGGAAGAAGATCATTTAAAAAAAAATAAAACTCCCAGGAGAAATTCTCCCAGGTAATCAATACTATTAATATAAGATTAAATAAGTAACTACAATTTTACAAGTCAGTATACATTTCTTATATGCACTTTGATCAATAAAATACTTTTATTGATGGCTTTATTATTCTACTTTATATGGGAGAACATTTGCTTGTCGACAAGTTATAGACTATCACAAGGTAACAGACATAATGAACAATACAGATGAGACACACAAACCTACATATGATAGTAACTGTACTTTTTATAGTTTCTATCACCTCTAATTTGTATAACCTAACTTTCAAATATTTTTTCATAACAATGAAATACCCAATTTTGGCAAAGAAGGACAATTTCAGCAACAGGCGTACCTCACAGAAGTGTACCAGACTCACTACCACAGAGAGAAAGGGTGAGAAAACTATGGTGGCAATCATTGGATAGCTTTAAGTTTGAAAACCATAATTTATTATTTAGACATTTGCCTGTTACTCCCATTGAGGGCACACTGATCAATTACACACTCCCTGGAAATTGCCATTTTATATGTATGTAATTCCAAACATGAGAAACATTGGGCTGGAGAAGCACAAGCTGGAATCAAGATTGCCGGGAGAAATATCAATAACCTCAGATATGCAGATGATGCCACCCTTATGGCAGAAAGTGAAGAGGAACTAAAAAGCCTCTTGATGAAAGTGAAAGTGGAGAGTGAAAAAGTCGGCTTAAAGCTCAACATTCAGAAAATGAAGATCATGGCATCCAGCCCATCACTTCATGGGAAATAGATGGGGAAACAGTGGAAACAGTGTCAGACTTTATTTTTGGGGGGCTCCAAAATCACTGCAGATGGTGATTGCAGCCATGAAATTAAAAGACCCTTAGTCCTTGGAAGGAAAGTTATGACCAACCTAAACAGCATATTGAAAGGTAGAGACACTACTTTGCCAACAAAGGTCTGTCTAGTCAAGGCTATGGTTTTTCCAGTAGTCATGTATGGATGTGAGAGTCAGACTGTGAAGAAAGCTGAGTGCTGAAGAACTGATGCTTTTGAACTGTGGTGTTGGAGAAGACTCTTAAGAGTCCCTTGGACTGCAAGGAAATCCAACCAGTCCATCCTAAAGGAGATCAGTCCTGGGTGCTCTTTGGAAGGAATGATGCTAAAGCTGAAACTCCAGTACTTTGGCTACCTCATGTGAAGAATTGAGTCATTGGAAAAGACTCTGATGCTGGGAGGGATTGGGGGCAGGAGGAGAAAGGGATGAAAGAGGATGAGATGGCTGGATGATATCACCGACTCGATGGCTGTGAGTTTGAGTGAACTCCGGGCGTTGGTGATGGACAGGAAGGCCTGGCATGCTGCAATTCATGGAGTTGCAAAGAGTCGATCATGACTGAGTGACTGAACTGAACTAAATTCCAAAAAATATTCAGCAGCTTTTGCTGTTGAATAGTTTTAGTAATGACATCAGAAAATGTAAGCCTTGTCAGTGATCCTAAGATTATTTGTAATGGCAGATTAAATTTCTATTACTAGTATGATGAAAAATCATTAATTCTCCTTCTCTGAGAAACTGCCTCAAAAAGGAAAATAATAAAAGCATGAAGGCAAATTTCATTTTAAAATCTGACCTCTGAAACATACATAGGTCATAAAATAGAAAAATATTTTGGAATTAGAGAAGACCAGACAGGTGTGGAACAATGCAGGAAAAGGATGCCCACTACTGCAAATAGCTGACAGAACCCCTATCTCTCTGTGAATATGGCCTGCGGCGAACCATCTGACTCTCATTAAAACAACAGGAACAGGAAATGAGGCATTATCAATGGAAGAGTTCTTAACCCTGAAATGACTTTTAGAAGAAGCTAAGAAGAAACCACTGAGCTAAATGATATGTGAAAGATATAGTTTTTTGTTTGTTCACTGGACATGAGTGAGACTGCACTGTGAAAAAACATAATGCAGAAAATCTTAGTTGACAACATAAAATTATAGCCTAAAAAGCTCACTTCTACACACAACCCTGGGTCTGAAGAAACATTCATTTCTTAATTTAATTTGCATTTTATATTGGAGTAATTTACAATATTGAGTAGAATTCCCTGTGCTGTATAGTAGGTCCTTGTTGATTATCTATCAGTGTTCTTGCCTGGAGAATGCCAGGGATGGGGGAGCCTGGTGGGCTGCCATCTATGGGATCGCACAGAGTTGGACATGACTGAAGCAACACATCAGCAGCAGCAGCAGCGGCAGCAGTGTATATACATTAATGCCAAACTCCTATTTATTCCTCCCCCTGCTTTTCTGTTTGGTGACCATAAGTTTGTTTTCTCTGTCTATAGGTCTGTTTCTACTCTGTAAATAAGTTCATTTGTATCACTTGTATGTAGAATCTTAAAAAAAATGCATACTATTAAATAGATTCCTGACATCATTTAGACTTCACCAATTATTTCCTTAGTGTCCTGGTTCTGTCCCCGGATCCAAGCTAGGATGCCACATTGCATTTACTGTTATATCTCACTATCCTCTGGTCTGTGACAGTTTCTGCCTCCTTTTTCTTTCCCATTTTAAAAATGACATTGACAGTTTTGAGGCATACTGTGAGGTATTTTACAGGATGTCCCTCGGTTTGTGTCAATTTAGTATTTTTCTCATGATGAGAGTGGGGCTGTGGATTTTTGAAAAGACCGCTGCAGAATGCCACCTGTCTTGGTATTCTTTTCACATCATCTCAGGGATACATGACATAACAACACACTTATGGAAATGTGTAGAATAGTGAGGAACCAGAAACACATGCTCAGAAACAGGAATAAATTTAGTATCTTTTGTTATATCTGTATACAGGGATATTTCATAGGCATTTTAAATTATGATGTAGGTTAATATTTTTAAGTATAAAAAGTAGATTGCAAAGCAGGAGACATAGTAAGATTTCATTTAGTAACTACAAAATATCTTTATGAATATGTGGTTTAAAAACTCTCCACACTGCCTCAAAACAACCCTACAGGAAAAACGCTGTGGTCCCAGAACCTGCCTCCGAGGGCCCTGAGGCCCACGACTGTAATAGCTGTGTACCGTTCCCCAACAGGAGCCAGTGTCCACACCCACATGGAGGTTGACCCTAGGACCTGGGAAGCAGAAAAACATTCTCCATCAGAAGGAGTATGTGTTTTTCAAGATGTGATCTACGTGGTGGGGCCAATAATGTCTCCTAGATTTACTGCAAAGAGTAAAGAAGATAACAGGTGTGAAAATAGAAGACTGATAAGGTAATTGTAGATGTTGGCCCTGGGAAGAGCGGTTCTATAGGGGAGGGCATTCTGCTGAGAAAAATCCTGTTTTTCCTTTAAATCTTTTTTGTGGACACATGGACTCACTTTTTCAGATTTAACCCTCTGCATGTTCATTGCCTGAGCTCATACTCTAGAGGACTTCCTTTCCACGATGGGACCTAACTAAATTTAAAAGCTTTGCACAGCAAAGGAAACCATAAACAAGATAAAAACACAGCCCTCAGAATGGCATAATATATTGGCAAATGAAGCAACTGACAAGGGATTAATAACCAAAATATACAAACACCTCATGCAACTCAATATCAAAAAACAGCCCAATCAAAAGTTGGGTGGAAGACCTGAATAGATACTTCTCCAAATAAAGAAAAGAGGACATTTCAGTGACCAGTAAAGTCACATTTATTTGTGGCAGTTTTTCCGAATGCCAGAGCAAGAATTTTACCTTTTCTCAAAAGAGGTGCCGTGGTAATACCCCCATCAGTTTAGTTCAGTCGCTCAGTCATGTCCAACTCTTTGTGACCCCATGAATCGCAGCATGCCAGGCCTCCCTGTTCATCACCAACTCCCGGAGTTCACCCAAACTCATGTCCATCGAGTCCGTGATGCCATCCAGCCATCTCATTCTCTGTCATCCCCTTCTCCTCCTGCCCCCAATCCCTCCCAGCATCAGTCTTTTCCAATGACTCAACTCTTCACATGAGGTAGCCAAAGTATTGGAGTTTCAGCTTTAGCATCATTCCTTCCGAAGAATACCAGCGACTGATCTCCTTTAGAATGGACTGATTGGATCTCCTTGCAGTCCAAGGGACTCTCAAGAGTCTTTTCCAACACCACAGTTCAAAAGTTACAATTCTTAGGTGCTCAGCTTTCTTCAGAGTCCAACTCTCACATCCATACACGACCACTGGAAAAACCATACCCTTGACTAGATGGACCTTTGTTGGCAAAGTAATGTCTCTGCTTTTCAATATGCTGTCTAGGTTGGTCATTATTTTCCTTCCAAGGAGTAAGCATCTTTTAATTTCATGGCTGCAGTCACCATCTGCAGTGATTTTGGAGCCCCCCAAAAATAAAGTCTGACACTGTATCCACTGTTTCCCCATCTATTTGCCATGAAGTTATGGGACCAGATGCCATGATCTTCGTTTTCTGAATGTTGAGCTTTAAGCCAACTTCTTCACTCTCCTCTTTCACTTTCATCAGGCGGCTTTTTAGTTCCTCTTCACTTTCTGCCATAAGGGTGGTGTCATCTGCATATCTGAGGTTATTGAGATTTCTCCCAGAAATCTTGATTCCAGCCTGTGTTTCTTTCAGCCCAATGTTTCTCATGATGTTCTGCATATAAGTTAAATAAGCAGGGTGACAATATACATCCTTGACATTCCTTTTCCTATTTGGCTCCAGTCTGTTGTTCCAGGTCCAGTTCTAACTGTTGCTACCTGACCTGCATATAGGTTTCTCAAGAGGAAGGTCAGGTGGTGTGGTATTCCCATCTCTTTCAGAATTTTCCACAGTTTATTGTCATCTACACAGTCAAAGGCTTTGGCATAGTCAATAAAGCAGAAATAGATGTTTTTCTGGAACTCTCTTGTTTTTCGATGATCCAGCGGATGTTGGCAATTTGATCTCTGGTTCCTCTGCCTTTTCTAAAACCAGCTTGAACATCTGGAAGTTCACAGATCATGCATTACTGAAGCCTGGCTTGGAGAATTTTGAGCATTACTTTACTAGCATGCGAGATGAGTGCAACTGTGAGAGTACTTTGAGCATTCTTTGGCATTGCCTTTCTTTGGGATTGGAATGAAAACTGACTTTTTCCAGTCCTGTGGCCACTGCTGAGTTTTCCAAATTTGCTGGCATATTGAGTGCAGCACTTTCACAGCATCATCTTTCAGGATTTGAAGTAGCTCTACTGGAATTCCATCACCTCCACTAGCTTTGTTCGTAGTGATGCTTTCTAAGGCCCACTTGACTTCTCATTCCAGGATGTCTGGCTCTAGGTGAGTGGTCACACCATCATGATTATCTGGGTCGTGAAGATCTTTTTTGTACAGTTCTTCTGTGTATTCTTGCCACCTCTTCTTAATATCTTCTGCTTCTGTTATGTCCCTACCATTTCTGTCCTTTATTGAGCCCATCTTTGCATGAAATGTTCCCTTGGTATCTCTAATATTCTTGAGGAGATCTCTAGTCTTTTCCATTCCATTATTTTCCTCTATTTCTTTGCATTGATCGCAGAGGAAGGCTTTCTTATATCCCCTTGCTATTCTTTGGAACTCTGCATTAAGATGCTTATATCTTTTCTTTTCTCCTTTGCTTTTCACTTCTCTTCTTTTCACAGCTATTTATAAGGCCTCCCCAGAGAGCCATTTTGCTTTTTTGCATTTCTTTTCCATGGGGATGGTCTTGATCCCTGTCTCCTGTACAATGTCACAAACCTCCATCCATAGTTCTTCAGGCACTCTATCTATCAGATCTAGTCCCTTAAATCTATTTCTCACTTCATCATAAGGAATTTGATTTAGGTCACACCTGAATGGTCTAGTGGCCCCAGTGATTTCCCCTACATTCTTCAATTTAAGTCTGAATTTGACAATAAGGAGTTCATGATCTGAGCCACAGTCAGCTCCCAGTCTTGTTTTTGCTGACTCTATTGAGCTTCTCCATCTTTGGCTGCAAAGAATATAATCAGTCTGATTTTGGCATTGACCATCTGGTGATGTCCATGAGTTGAGTTGTCTCTTGTATTGTATTGCTATGTCCAGTGCATTCTCTTGGCAAAACTCTATTAGCCTTTGCACTGCTTCACTCCATATTGCAAGGCCAAATTTGCCTGTTACCCCAGGTGTTTCTTGACTTCCTACTTTCGCAGTCCAGTACCCTATAATAAAAAGGACATCTTTCTTGGGTGTTAGTTCTAAAAGGTCTTGTAGGTCTTCATAGAACTGTTCAACTTCAGCTTCTTCAACCTTACTGGTTGGGGCATAGACTTGGATTACTGTGATATTGGATGGTTTGCCTTGGAAACGAACAGAGATCATTCTGTCATTTTTGAGATTGCATCCAAGTACTGCATTTTGGACTCTTTTGTTGACTATGATGGCTACTCCATTTCTTCTAAGGGATTCCTGCCCACAGTAGTAGATATAATGGTCATCTGAGTTAAATTCACCCATTTCAAATACCCCCATGCTGACCCCTAAAATAAGAAATTTGGAAAATCTGTGGGAAAAATAAAAGCATTCATATTGATATCTTAAAGATGGTTACTCATGTATGACATAAAATATTTTTCATTTTGTGCTCACATTTACTTTTTGGAGTAATAATATGGGTAGAGGAAAATATCGAAAAAAGAAATTTTTGATGTGGTCAATTAACATTGCATCACTGTGAAGATGATTGATAATTGGAACTCTTGGTCTTCTTGGTTAATAGTGTTTTTACTGCTGTCAGTAAAAAGCAGCTTTTAACCCCTTAAAATTATGAGAATATCTAGTTAGCATAATGAAAGGAAAATATTACAGTTAACCGAGGAATGTAAGTAAAATTTGCACATGTATAATCTAAAAGAATCAGTGCGTATTGTAAAATATTTTTAGTTTCGGTGCCTCAGTTTAAAACTTATTTTAAATATTTTTTTTTGTACATGTATCATAATACATTAGCTATTAAATAATGCATTATATTTGATAATAATTTTTTGTATATTTCATGAGTACTTCTGTCAGGTGAGAAGTGACTTCTCTGGTAGCTCAGATAGTAAAGAGTCTGCCTGCAATGCTGGAGATCTGTTGGACCCCTGGGTAGGGAATATCCCCTGGAGAAGAAAATGGCAACCAACTCCACTATTCTTGCCTGAGAATACCATGGACAGAGGAGCCTGGCAGGCTGCCGTCCATGGGGTTGCAAAGACTCAGACACGACTGAGTGACTTCACTTTCATGTACTTTATCTCAGGTGATGACGCAACATAAATTGTCGACATATAAAGGTTGTAAAAGACACATTTCCATAATAGAAATTTCAGGGAGGAAAAATCAGCGTCCTATTGTTTCCACAGAACTTTCTTTTTCCCAATCAGTCTCTTTATGGCCCCCTTGAACTGCTTACTCCTTAGAGTATAGATCAGTGGGTTCATGCTGGGAGTAACAATGGAAGAAAAGATACTGAGAAGTTTACCCTCATTTTGATTTGGACTGTTTCCTGGCTGGATGTACATATAGATAACAGTTCGGTAGAAGATGGATACCACAATGAGATGGGAGGAACAGGTCCCAAATGCTTTTTGCCTTCCCATTGCAGATTTGATCTTGAGCACAGCTACAGCAATGAAGCCATAAGAAACCAGAATGAGAAGAAGAGGAACAAGAATGATAATCAGGCACATGGCAAATGTGGTTACCTCCATGGCTGTCGTGTCCACACAAGCAATCTTGATCATTGCAGACATTTCACAAAAGAAGTGATCCAGGTGGTGACTTCCACATCGAGGAAGACTCATGGCATAGGGGGAAACTATCATGCAGTTAATAACACCAACCACCCAGGCAGTGCCTACAAGGCCCTGGCAAAGTTGGGAGTTCATTATGGTCATATAGTGCAGAGGCCTGCAGACAGCACTGAACCTGTCATAAGACATCACAGCTAGAAGGATACATTCAACTGAGCAGAGAACCGTATCAGTGAAAAGTTGGAAAGCACAACCACCAAAGGTAATTCTCTTGTCTTTGCCCCAGATATTGACCAACATTTGAGGGACTATGTTTGTGGTATAACTGAGATCCAAAATGGCCAAGCTTCTAAGGAAGAGTACATGGGAGTTTGGAGATGGTCATCGAGAAAAGATAGCAGGATGATGGCCATATTTCCAATCAGGGCAATGATGTAGAAGAAAAATACCACCCAAGAAATAATCATCTCCATCTGAGGCTGGCCTGTGAATCCAAGGAGTATAAATCCACCAAAGAAGCTGTCATTGATCATTCTTTTTCTTTTTCTTAATAGCAATTCTGAAAGTAGAATAATCAATATAGTAGAAATCATATGGGTATATTCAGAAACTTCACTATCAGATTCAAATCAGGATTATATGAACGATATAGATAAGTTTTATTATCAAACACATAAATGTATTTTTTCAGTGATACAAATCATATAAAATTTAACATATGATAGTAATAGATTATTATATAAATTTTTGAATATCTAGTGAAATGTCCAAATGTGGATTATAGTGGAGAGTTTGATAAAACCTAGAAATCTACATCAATGACTGGAGTGTATAAAAGAGTACTTTGCTCAATTTAATGTCATTTAATGTAATTCTTTATTGAAAGAATTTTCTCTGTGCCTATAATATAGCATAGCAGTGCATGCTAAAAGATGAAGAATTTAAATCATTGACTTTGTTTTATCTTTAAAAATATAATTATTTTTATATTAGGAAACAAAGTCATTAATATTAAATAAAACAGAATAGTTTCCGATTCTGTCTGAAGAAAAGATTCTTGGAGTTATTTTCAAATATGGAGATTCCTGGTACTTCTCTAAAATGTTTAATTAACTTACTGATTGATTGACTGGGAGATAGGTACATTAACCATTCTTATTATTCTAACAGTCACAGGAAGGTAGAAATCTGTTATCGGCCTGCTTCTTTTACCTCATTGTTGTAATATAATTACAATAAAGTTTGAAATATGTGTTTATACCTCAAGAACAGGATACCCTAGAATGAGGGAAATATAATAATATAACTTATATCAACATTATTACCTATTCTGTCACTTTGTTTTAGTGAGCACTAAGATTTATAAGGACTGATGCTAAAGCTGAAACTCCAGTACTTTGGCTACTTCATGCAAAGAGTTGGCTCATTGGGAAAGACTGATGCTGGGGGTGATTAGGGGCAGGAAGAGAAGGGGATGACAGAAGATGAGATGGCTGGATGCCATCACTGACTCGATGGATGTAGTTTGAGTGAACTCCGGGAGTTGGTGATGGACAGGGAGGCCTGACATGCTGCAATTCATGGGGTCACAGTTGGACACAACTGAGCTACTGAACTGAACTGAACTGAACTGAAGATTTATAACCAGGTCTTTCTTTCTCAAGGGCCTTCTCTTCACCACCATGCATGTCTTTTTTTGCAGATAACCTCCCACTTTCTTTCTCAAAAAAGCAAGTCTCATCTAGTTCCGTATGTACGACAGTGAATTCAAGTCTTAAATAAAATCAGGAATAAAAGGACTGGAAGACACTTGATATATCATGACGGTCAGGATATTGGAAGTTAGGAGTGTAGAGCATTTGTAACAATATCTGTTTTTTTAAAAAAATATTTGCTCCGAACCTCTTATTTTTTTAAATTTAATTAAAAAATTTTAACATCAAATGCATTTTTTGGGGGGGTATAGCTGATTAACAATGTTGTGATAGTTTTAGGTGAATAGCGAATGGATTCAGTCATACACATACATGTATCCATTCTCCCCCAAACCCATCTCCCATCCAAGCTAGCACATAACATTGAGCAGAGTTCCCTGTTCTATACAATAGGTTTTTGTTGGCTATCCATTTTAAATATAGTGGTGTGTACCTGACCTTCCCAAAGTCCTTAACTATCCCTTCCCCGCAGCAATCACAAGTTCGTTTTATGTGTCTATGAGTCTGTTTCTGTTTTGTAATTAGGTTTATCTGCCTTCCCTGGTGGCTCAGAGGTTAAAGCATCTGCCTGCAATACAGGAGACCTGGGTTCAATCCCTGGATTGGGAAGATCCCCTGGAGAAGGAAATGGCAACCCACTCCAGTATTCTTGCCTGGAAAATCCCATGGACAGAGGAGCCTGGTGGGCTACAGTCCATGGGGCCACTAAGAGTCGGACATGACTGAGTGACTTCACTTTCACTTTCATCTGTATCATTTCTTTTTAGAGTCCAGATATGAGGGATGTCATATGATATTTCTCCATCTCTATCTGACTTACTTCACTCAGTATGAGACTCTCTAGATCCATCCATGTTGCTGCAATGGCTTATTTCATTCTTTCTAATGGCTGAGTAAGATTCCATTGTATGTATGCACCACATCTTTTCCATCCATTCCTCTGTCAATGGACATCCAGATTGCCTCCATGTCCTGGCTATTGCAAACAGTGGTGCAATGAACACTGGGTGCATGTATCTTTTTGGGCCATGTTTTTCATTGGATATACTCTCTTCTAAAGCAGGATGTTATATCACTACTATTACTTCTTTTCAGTTCATTCTTTACCTTCACTTTTCTTCACTGTATCTTCTCATTCATTTCTCCTCCCCTCCAGTTAGCTCCAATGTTTTCTAACCAATTTCTGCTTTTCTCTTTGCTTCATTGATCCTTTATTCCTATTAGCTTCAGTTACTAGCTCTGAACAGATAACACTGCCAAATATCTTTATTAATTCAACTTTCCATCTCTTTCAGATAGACAATTTTACCAGTGTACTCAACATCAACACAGGGCTTTAAATCAATACCACACAGGTTTACATCTCATTTCACAGCATCATAGTTCAAAAATGAGTTCATGATTTTTATTCCTACAACAAATCTACTGCTTCTTTTGTGTGTTGCACATTAATTTTATTAGGTGAATTCTCCCTAAAGTAACTAGTATGTTCTTGATAAATATTTGCTAAAACAGATTATGGGACTCATTAGAAAAGACCCCAATGCTGGGCAAGATTGAAGGCAGGAGGAGAAGGGGATGACAGAGGATGAGGTGGTTGGATGGCATCACCGACTTGATGGACATAAGTCTGAGCAAACTCTGGGAGTTGGTGATGGACAGGGATGCCTGGCGTGCTGCAGTCCTTGGGGGGTCACAAAGAGTTGGACACAACTGAGTGACTGAATGGAACTGAACTGACGGGATAAATATTTAATCATGAGAACATGAGTAGAAAGGTATAGCAATTTTTATTTATAGGATCTCCATTTCAACAGATATTAGTTTAGAGATCAATAGATGTTCTAGATGATGTGGTGAGGAGAACAACTGGTGTGAAAGCCAGAGGTTGTATGCAAATCATTTTGATTTTGAGAAACACCTTATAATATTACCCAAGACAAATTAATTTCTCCTCCACTTACCTTAATTCAGCTGAGTAAACTTTTCAGTACTGATGATTCAGTCAAGAAAAATTTGGAAAAAATGTTATTTTATAAAATAAAAATGAATATTCATTATTAAATCTAAATAGAGCAGAACCATCCCTAGGCTTCCACTACTGCTGCCCGGTTCTCACTCTGAACCTTTATGCTTGTGGAAGGAGGCTGCCCCTGCCCCTCACCATTCCCAGTTCATAAGCACAGTTAATAAGAATACTTTTGTCTCCTCCAGTGAAGAAGAATCCAACAAGGAGACACATGTGTGCTGTGAATAATAACTAATTAGATTTCCCTTAAGAGCAATGATGAAATTTGTTGAGCAATGATAAAATACCTTGGGATCTGGAGTATCTCATAAGCAATTAAAGTATATTAATAATTGTTCAGAAACACAAAACAAAGGAAAACAAAACAAATATCCTTAAGAGAATTTATCAATTTCAAAAGTCAGCTCCTTTTGTCCATTTTGGATTGAGACTAACATCATCATTACTATTACTCTTATAAGAGAGGCTAATAGGAGTGAAAATAATTATAGTGGTTTTATATTGTGCTTTACTAGTCATATACATTTTTGGTATGTTATGTCTTATTGATCCTTAAAAACTTCTAATGGATGCTACTTCTTTTTTTTATGTGGATGGAAACTGGGTATAATAGAAGTTTTGTGATAAGCCCTGCATGACCAAGTGAAGCACTCGTCTAAATCTTCTGACTCCATGATTTGTTTTTTAGTTGAATGTATAAGTAATCTAATAGTTTGAAATAAATGTAATTGACAAATATATTTATGATTTCAGCATTGAATAGCAATTTATCAAAATGAAGGAGAGGAGAAAGAAATATAATGGATATAAAAGTAACAGACATACCTATGATAATGATCGATAGAGGTAAACTTAGAAACATAGTGTAAAATTTAGAAATGTTGCTTCTTCCATTCATAATACATTTTACAGTGTAACCTACTGTAACTACCACTAGACATGGGTTATGAAAACAGCTTTGCCTTGTTTTCCTTCCTGAAGGTTTATTTTGTAGGAGCACATGTATCAGTCCTGTAATGATCTTAGAGGCTGATCATCAATGAAAGTAAAAATTTCAGTGATCTTCTAGTTAAATAAGAGCTTCCCTGTTCTTCTCTCAGAAATAAGCCCAAAATTAATAAATAGAATAAAATACAAAAATCTAAGATACATCTGAAAATTAAAACAATTAAATAATGGTTTCTGAAACTAGAACAATCAAAGTGGGATGCTTAAGATAATGTCCATCATCAGTGAACTCAAAACTAACTGAAAAACCAACTTCCTCTAAACAAATGGGAAGGTCTGGAGAAAACAACACCACCACCAAAAAAAGGAAAAGAAAATAGTACATCTATCTGTCTCTTGTTATAATAACAGGAATAGAGAATGAAGATTGGCAATATCAATTATCCTGGATCTCTTTATGGAGTCTATGAAAAGCAAAAATAGAAATCATGATTTAAGTCTCTTTTGAAACAAGTAGTCTATTGTTGAAAGAGTGAATAGAACAGACTTTGCATTATAGCAGATCTAGAGTGGAAAATCTCAACTATCTTTCAGCTGTACAATATTTGTATGTATTGTAAAATGTTCACCACATAAGTCTAGTTAGCACCTATCACTACACATGGTTACAATTTTTTCCCTGTGATGAGAACTTCTAAGATCTACTTTCTTAGCAACTTTTATTTATTTATTTATTTATTTTTTTGCTGGTTTATTTCTTTTTAATTTTATTTTTACTTTATTTTACTTTACAATACTGTATTGGTTTTGCCATACATTGACACGCAGTATAGTATATTAACTGTAGTCACTGTGCTGGACATTATGTCAATATTTCCATGATGTTGATTTTATGACTGGAAAAATCTCAATTGATTGAGGAAAAGTAAAGGCCAAACCTGGTGGCTCAGATAGTAAAGAATCTGCCTGCCATGTGAGAGACATAGGTTCTATTCCTTGGTTGGCAAGATCCCCTGGAGAAGAGACTAGCAACCCACTCCAGTATTCTTGCTTAGAAAACCCTGCAGACAGAGGCGCCTGGCAGGCTACAGCCCATGGGGTCACACAGAGTTGGACATGACTGAGCAACTAACGCACACACACATACCAAAGGCCAGAGTAGCTCTCATACACGTTTAACCTGTGTCATGGTGTTTTTGCTGTCAACAAAGATTGCTATGAGCAAGGTCTAGGCCAAGGATTAACCTCTTCTCCAACATGGACCTCCTATAAATAGTTGGTCTAGAAAAGTAAAAACTGATATAGTTAATGATGAATAATCAAAAGAAAGTCAAGGTTTTATCCAAAAGATTTATTACTGGCCATGTGCAAAATACTAAAATATGAAACCAAGAAAGTAATGAGAAAGGATTGACAGATGAGAAATATTCATTACAAAATACTGCATTGGAGGTAAGAACTCTAACCAAACATAATGTCATTATTGCTAAAAAGCCAGCCATAAAATTGTGACTGACAGTATGAAACTATAACACAAAATAGAAGAGCAAAAAGTCATGGCAAATAAATGGCAAAATAGCAAAGTTGAGATTGTATCATGAACCGGCAGAACTCAGGTCAGAAATAGAGGGGAAAATTGAAAATCAAAAAGAAGAAATAAAAGTTAAAATTATAAAAATAGAAAGGAGACTAGGCACTGAATCATAGAAATAAATAAATAACAGAGTATTGTTAAAACCAAGAAAAAATAACCAACAAAGTGCACAATCAAAATTATAATAAACTGTGATTTACAATTATAAAGGAATATATAGATCTACAGACTAAAAAATTCTCACTTTATTTCAGCTAAAAAAGACATTTACTGGTTAAAAACCCTACTAAGACTACTAGATTTCAAAGATAATAATCTTTTTAACAAAAAGTTGAAGCATCATTGATTTAAAATGTGTTAGTTTCAGGTGTACAGCAAAATTATGTCTTTAATAAGCTTACACGCTCAGTTGTGCCTGACTCTTTGCAACCCTTTGGGCTGTAGCCTGCCAGGCTCCTCTGTCCATGCAATTTTCCAGGCAAGAGTACGGGAGTGGGTTGCCATTTCTTATTCAAGGGAATCTTCCTGACCCAGGGATTGAACCTGCGTCTCCTGTGTCTCCTGCATGGCAAGCGAATTCTTTACCCACTGAGCCAACAGGGAAGTTATATATATATATATATATATATATATATATATATATATATATATATACTTTTTCAGTCTTTTCCATTATAGATTATTACAAGACAGTTCCCTGTACTATACAATAGGTCCTTGTTTATTTTATATAGTAATGTGTATCTGTTCATCCCAAACTCCCAGTTTATTCCTTCCTCCCACTTTCACCTTAGTTTATTTTCTAAGTCTGTGAGTCTGTTTCTATTTTGTAAAGTTCATTTGTATCATTTTTTTAGATTCTACGTGTAAGTTATATCATATATTTGTCTTTGTCTGATTTACTTCAGTTAGTATGATAATCTCTAGGTCTCCAGGTCCATCCTTGTTGTAAAACTGGCATTATTTCATTCTTTTTTATGGCTTAGTAATATTCCAGTACATATATATAGTAATATTTCATTATATATATACATACATATATATATATATATATACACACACACACACACCCCACATCTTCTTTATCCATTCATCTATAGGCAGACATTTAGGTTACTTCCATGTCTTGGCTATTATAAATAGTGTTTCTGTGAACATTTAAGTACATGTATCTTTTCAAATTGGCATGTTTGTCTTTTTCAGATTTATGCCCAAGAGTTGGATGGCTGAATCATGTGGTAACTATTTTTAGTTTTTTAAGGAACTTCCATAATGTTCTCCTAGAGAAGGAAATGAAAACCCACTCCAGTACTCTCGCCTGGAGAATTCCATGCACAGAAGAGCCTGTTGGGCTACAGTCCTGGGGTCACAAAGAGTCCGACACGACTGAGTGACTAACACACACAACACATCATGTTCTCCAAGTGGCTGCACCAGTTTACATTCCCACCAACTGTGTAAGAGGGCTCCCTTTTCTCCACAATCTCTCCAGCATTTATCCTTTTTAATAATAGCTATTCTGACTGGTGTGAGGTGATACCTCATTGTAGTTTTGATTTGCATCTCTCTGATAATTAGTGACATTAAGCATCTTTTCAGGTACCCATTAGCCATGTGTATGTCTTCTTTGAAAAAGTGTTTATTTAGGTCTTTTGTCCATGTTTTGATTTGGTTGTTGTTGTTGTTTTCAGCTGAGCTGTATGAGCTGTTTGTATATTCTGGAAATTAATCTTTTGTCAGTAGGATCATTTGCACCTATTTTCTCCCAGTTTATAGGTTGTCTTTTTGTTTTGTTTATGGTTTCCTTTGCTATGCAAAGGCTTATAGTTTTAATTAGATCTTATTTGTTTATTTTTGCTTTTGTTTCCATTACTCTAGGAGACAGATCCAAAAATATATTTCTACAATTTATGTCAAAGAGTATTCTGCCTATGTTTTCCTTTAGAAGGTTTATAGTATCTGGTCTTACATTTAGATTTTTAAACCATTTTGAGTTTATTTTTGTATACAGTGTTAGAAAATGTTCTAATTTCATTCTTCTACAGGTAGCTGTCCAGTTTTCCCAGCACTACTTATTGCAGAGACTATATTTTCTTCATTTTATATTTTTGCCTCCTTTGTCATAAATTAATTGACCATATATGTATGGCTTTATTTCTGGACTTTCTATCCTATTTCACTGATGTATGTGTCTGGTTTTGCTCTAGTACCATACTGTTTTTATTACTGTAGCTTCCTGAACAATCAGATAAAAGGAGTTATCATTGGAAAGGTACAAGTCAGGCTGGCCCCAGTCTTCTTTACAATAATACTTACAGGAAGTAGAGCAAATCTTGCAAGTATTTAAATGAAAATGTGTGAGTTTAATTTTATTCTTGTAAATACTCTCCTTTAAACATAGAAAAAACAATACTAGCAGAAACAGAACAGCACAATTACTATGAAATTCATCAAGATAATGGAATAGAAAATTAATATACAGAAATCCAATTTTTTCATATACATTAACAACATGTTAGGGAAGATAATGTAAAAGAAGATTGCATTAACAGTAGCAAAACAAAAACAGCACAACTTTATAGCAAATGTAGAATCCATTAATAATGAAACCTTTAATTAAACTATTGAAGGAAACAAAACAAAAACTGAAAAACTGGAAAAATTACACTACACTATATTCTTACAGAAGAGAAATTCCTTTAGAAACTTGAAATAACTGAGATTATTTATCTATGAGTCAGAAACCAGAAGCCATAAAATGAAAAAAAAAAAAAAAACACCCAAAACTAAGATCAACTTGTAATCGTACTGAAACAAACAAAAGACAAATGACCAACTGGGAATTACAGTTCTATAAATAACACCAAAACAAGTAAAATTGATTGCCATTTATATCAAAGATAAAGCACCAATTTCCATCAGAGATAAAAAGTTCGTAAAATTGATAAGAAAATCCACCCCATCCCTCAATAAAGGGTAAAGTACACAAACAGGTAGCTTTGAGGAAAGCAAATAAAATAACTTTTAAAATTACATATTCCTCAGTCACACTCAAGAGAAATGAGAAATAATACTGTCAATTCAGTTCAGTCGTGTCTGACTCTTTGCAGCCCCATGGACTGCAGCATGCTAGGCTTCCCTGTCCATCACCAACTCCCGGAGCTTGCTCAAACTCATGTCCATCAAGTTGGTGATGCTATCCAACCATCTCATCCTCTGTCATCCCCTTCTCCTCCCACCTTCATTCTTTCCCAGCATCAGGTCTTTTCAAATGAGTCAGCTCTTCGCATCAGGTGTTCAAAGTACTGAGCTTCAGCTTCAGCATCAGTCCTTCGATGAATATTCAAGACTGAAGAAAAGAAGAGAAGCTAAAGGCAAAGGAGAAAAGGAAAGATATACCCATTTGAATGCAGAGTTCCAAAGAATAGCAAGGCGAGATGAGAAAGCCTTCCTCAGTAATCAATGCAAAGAAATATAGGTAAACGGAATGGGAAAGACTAGAGATCTCTTCAAGAAAATTAGATACCAAGGGAACATTTCATGCAAATAAGACTATCAGTTCAGTTCAGTTCAGTCGCTCAGTCGTGTCCAACTTTTTGTGACCCCATGAATCGCAGTACGCCAGGCCTCCCTGTCCATCACCAACTCCCGGAATTCACTCAGACTCACGCCTATTGAGTCAGTGATGCCATCCAGCCATCTCATCCTCTGTCGCCCCCTTCTCCTGCCCCTAATCCCTCCCAGCATCAGAGTCTTTTCCAATAAGTCAACTCTTCAAATGAGGTGGCCAAAGTACTGGAGTTTCAGCTTTAGCATCACTCCTTCCAAAGAAATCCCAGGGCTGATCTCCTTGCAGTCCAAGGGACTCTCAAGAGTCTTCCTCAACACCACAGTTCAAAAGCATCAATTTTTCGGCCCTCAGCTTTCTTCACAGTCCAACTCTCAGGTCCATACATGACTACTGGAAAAACCAAAGCCTTGACTAGACGGACCTTAGTCGGCAATAGAGAGAGACAAATTTTTTGACTCTAGGTGGGAAATTTTCCACACTCATGTGTTTGGTGAAGGCTAGTGCAGCCACTGTGTAGGGCAATTTGCCAACATTTCTCTAGTGTAAAATTCATTTGCATAAGTTTGGGCCATTTTCTTTTTTCTTAAATCATTTTTTCTCTTGGAGTTCTTATTTATATATTCTGAGAACTCATCTTTTATTAGTGACTTGTAATGCAAAAATCTCCTATTTGGGGGGATTGTCTTATTATTGTAATATTTCATAAATGATTATAATAAATAGAATTCTATTTATTATAGGTGAATGTATCTATAGTATTCTTTATGGTGTATTTTTTGTTTCTAAGATATTCTCAAATAATAAATATATTCTCCTCTACCTAACTCAGAAAGTTAAAAAAATATGTCTTTCATTTCTGTGTACTTAGTAGCCTACAATGTATTTATGTATGTAATATAAGGTAGAGACCCAATTTTGTGTTTTCTCCAAATGGTTAAAAAGTTTCTCTTGTGCCACCAAGGTGAGTTTCTGAGAAAATGATCATTTTTATACACTTGTAAATGGAGGGTATATTGGTATAGATATATTTCAGATTTTTGGCATTATTCAGTATGCAAAATTTATACAACCTTTGATGTAAAATTCTCGTCAAGCGTCCAACTGAAATACTATTACATACACAGCAATACATGTTCACAAACTGTCTACTGCAGATTTTGTAAAAGTGAAACACTGGAAAGAACCAAAATGTCAATCATAACTGCAAGAGTAAATAATCCATTAAAGTATAAATTGTTGACATTGTTCTGCATTAAAATAATAAGATCTCTGTGTACTGATGTAGAATAATTTTCAGACACTCGTAAATGAAGAAAGGCAGTTGCATAAAAATACACTTTCCATGATAAAATTTGCTTTTCAAAATGTTCATGTAATCTTGAGTCTGTCTGTGTATGTGCATCTGTCCATGCAAGGCGGGGGAAGGGGAGGAGAAGGAGAAATGGAGAGAGGAAGGGATCAGGAAAGCTTGGTTATAGCCAAGAGATTAAATCAGCAAAAACTATTTTTTGCTTTTGGAAAGAACGTGTTATAGTACCAAGGCTACTTAGTCCTACAGCTTGATCTCATCAGCTCCCTCTTAGATTGTCTTCCTGCCAGGCATCAAGTCTTCCATTTCACTCTTCTCCACAGCAGTGCTCCTGGTATGCCTGTCATCCCAAGTCCAAGTTTCAAAGATTCCTAAATGTCCTTAGGGAGGTCTTACCCTCAGACCCCAGCCTAACTATCCTCTCTCTTTATTTCTGCTATGCTAACTATACAGTCTATTTTGGTGAATGCTGTATGTGTTTTGTAAAAAAAAAAAAAAAAAATGTTTGATTCACTTCAACTAGTTCAAGTTGGCTGAGTGGTTTTCAAATACATTCTGTATCGTTATTATTTTCTTGTCTAGTTGTCCTACTCATTATTGAGAGAAATGTGTTGATAGTCCCAATGATGTTCATACATTTTCTATTTGTCCTTTGATGTTTTCAACTTCTGCTTCGTGAAGTTTGAGATTTTATTAGTTGTGCACACACTTGTGACTGTTACCTATTCAAGATAGAGTTGCCAATTTAATCTTTATATAATATTCCACTTTTTCTCTTATAATGCTCCTTGTCTTGGAGCCTGGCTTATTTGATATGAATATAGTTAAATCTGCTTTTAAAGCTTTGTGTTTGCATGGTATACTTTGCTAACTCTTTTAGTAAAAAGAGTTTTAAAAGAATCAATTTATCTTTTATTTTTAAAGTCTATTTCTTGAAAACAGGATATAGTTGGATGTTGTTATTTATTAAGCATAACAATTTCTGCCTTTAGTTTGGAATGATTTTTCTGTATTTGTGTAATGTAAGTGAATAAAAAGCCTCTTGATGAAAGTGAAAGAGGAGAATGAAAAAGTTGGCTTAAAGCTCAACATTCAGAAAACGAAGATCATGGCATCTGGTCCCATCACTTCATGGCAAATAGATGGGGAAACAGTGGATACAGTGTCAGACTTTATTTTGAGGGACTCCAAAATCACTGCAGATGGTGACTGCAGCCATGAAATTAAAACACGCTTACTCCTTGGAAGAAAAGTTATGACCAACCTAGCTAGCATATTCAAAAGCAGAGACATTACTTTGCCAACAAAGGTCCATCTAGTCAAGGCTATGGTTTTTCCAGTGGTCATGTATGGATGTGAGAGTTGGACTGTGAAGAAAGCTGAGCGCTGAAGAATGGATGCTTTTGAACTGTGGTGTTGGAGAAGACTCTTGAGAGTCCCTTGGACTGCAAAGAGATCCAACCAGTCCATTCTAAAGGAGATCAGTCCTGGGTGTTCTTTGGAAGGACTGATGCTAAAGCTGAAACTCCAGTACTTTGGCCACCTCATGCGAAGAGTTGACTCATTGGAAAAGACTCTGATGCTGGGAGGGATTGGGGGCAGGAGGAAGAGGGAATGAGAGAGGATGAGATGGCTGGATGGCATCACCGACTCAATGGACGTGAGTTTAAGTGAACTCCAGGAGATGGTGATGGACAGGGAGGCCTGGTGTGCTGCGATTCATGGGGTCACAAAGAGTTGGACACGACTGAGCGACTTTACTGAGCTTAACTGAAGTGGATTAAAATATGGTTGGGTTCAAGTCTACAATTTTTTGCTTGTTTTCTATTTGTCTCAACTCTTCTGTTTTTGTTTTATTTCTCCTTTGCTGCCTTCTTTTGTATGAATTCATTTTTTTTTTACTATTTCATTTTATCTCCTTTATTAACTTCTTAGATTGTGTCTTTTTTGTTGTTGAAGTTGCTTTAGTGGTTAAAATACATATTTTTAACTGATAGAAGTGCACCATCAAGCCATTTTATTCTAATCCAGAAACAATAAAAGAAAATTAAAGCAGTATAATTCCATGTCCTCCTCTCTTCCTTGTGCTCTTGTTGTCATCTATAGATTTTATTTCAATATATGCCAAATACTACATATGCATTTTCCACACACATTTTTATTTTTTAAACAGTCAGTTGTCTTTAAACCAACTTATACATATGTACATAAAACAGACAAATCTTTGATATGTTTATCTACATATTAATACTTGTGTATCTTGTTTGTTCTATATTTTCAGACTTCCCTTCAGCCTAAAAGTCTTCTTGAACTTTTCTTGTAGAGCTTTTCTTTGTAGATGATTTTAGACATTTAAAAAATCTGAAAATGTCTTATGTTGCCTTAATTTTGAAGGTCATTTTCCCTGAATATAATATTCTAAGTTGATAACTTTTTCCACACCTTAAATATGACATTTTATCGACTTTTGGCTTTCATTGTTTCTGATAATAAATCACTCATTGTTATCATTATCACCCTGTATTCAATCTTTCTTTTTCTCTGACTTCTTTCAAGCTTTTCTCTTTGTTTTTTTGCTTTCATCAGTTAGATGTAAGTTGGCTACATTAATTTTATTTTTATTTATCTAGATTTGGGTTTGGTGAATTTTTTAAAAATTTGTAGTGTGTTATTAACCAATTTTGTATTATTCCAAGCCATTACTTCCCTGATAGCTCAGCTGGTAAAGAATCCACCTGCAATGCAGGAGACCACAGTTTGATTCCTGGGTTGACTGGAAGACCTGACTCATTGGAAAAGACCCTTTCCCAATTGGGAAAGATTGAAGGCAGGAGGAGAGGGGGACGACAGAGGATGAGATGGTTGGATGGCATCACTGACTCAATGGACGTGAGTTTGAGTAAGCTCTGGGAGTTGGTGATGGACAGGGAACCCCGGTGTGCTGCAGTCATGGTTGCAGAGTTGGACACGACTGAACAACTGAGCTGACTGACTGAAACCATTATTATCTTTTCAAATAATCTTTCTAATTCTTTTTTTCTCTTGTCACATTATAGGACTTCAGTTACTCATATGTTAGAGGAGTTGATTTATCCTACAACATGAATGCTCTGTGTTTTGTTTTCTGACACTGTATTTTTTATATCTAATATTTACACTTTTTTGTATAATGCTCATCTCTTTGATGAAGTTTCCTGTATGTTCATAAATATTGTCTGCCTTCACCACTAAAAGTTTAAACATATTTGTTACAGCTTTTTAAAATCCTTATAATCCTCAGGAAAATGCAAATTAAATCATAATGAGATATCCCTTATGTACCAAACGGAAAGAATACTTTTTTCCAAAAGTTGACATTTCCAAGTGAAGAGGCTATAAAGGAAATAAATGCTCAACTTTGGAAATTTATTGGCAGTTTTTAATTAAAAATGAGTACACTCAATACCATTTACACCAGAAATTTCAATCCAAAGTATAGACCCAAAGAAATATTTGATTTTTTTCCCCTTGGCTATGCATGAGGCTTGTGGGATCTTAGTTACCCAACCAGAGTTAGAACTCAGGCCCTTGGCAGTGAAAGTGGGAAGTCCTAACCACTGAACCAGCAGGAAATTCCCCAGAAATGCATGCATTTGTCCACTAAAAGACATATCCGATAATGTATATATTGACACTATATGTAATAGCCTTCCAATGAAACTATCCAAATGTAGGCAATAAAAATAAATTGCATTATATTCATAAATGTATAAGCATATGGTAATGAGAATGAATGCCCTAAATGGTACATGTAAAAACATAGATGAATCTTACAGACACAAAATTGTACATCTTAGATGAGTTTAGTTATTTAAATTTCAAAACCAAGCAAATATGGCTTATGGTTTTGGTAATCAAAAGAGTGTGTTAGGGGATAGTGACTAGAAAGAGGCACAAGGGGAGCTTCTGACCTGATGGATATATTCTCTCTTGCTTCTATGTGCCACTTCACAGGAGTCTTTCAACTCTGTAAAAATTCATTGAGCTTATACTTATGACTTTTTCATTTTTCTATATATGTTTTACTATTATACAATAAAAAATGTAATAAGAGAAGTTAGAACACAAGTTACAATCAAAAAAATCATATTCATATTGTTGCTAAAGGGCTAATCTCCTAATATATAAAAAGCTTCCTCAAACCAAGAGGAAACTTATAAACTCATAGTAAAATGGACAACAACATCTTCAAATACCAACAGCTATTTCACAAATAGGCAGCAGCATCTGAACATACAGAAGGAACATCAACCTCATTCATTATAACAGAAATACAAAACGCAGTGACACAAAGATACAATTTCTTAACTATCAGGTTGAAAACTAAATCCAAAAGTTTCACAACATATTATATTGGTGAAGCTCTGGATTACCAAATGATGTAACTCAGATTAAGCTTTAATAAAAAGGTGTCAAGCCCTGAAAGCTCAGTTGGTAAAGAATCTGCCTGCAATACAGGAAACCCCAGTTCAACTCCTGGGACAGGAAGATCCCCTGGAGAAGGGATAGGCTACCCACTCCAGTATTCTGGCCTGGAGAATTCCATGGACTATTGGTCGCAAAGAGTTGGACATGACTGAGTGGCATTCACTCCAATTTCTTTCACTTTCAAACACAAAGTAAACACCACTTATTCATCTTAAGATTCGTGAGTTTATATACTATGGCAGAATTATGTATAATTCATTTGCTTTGTAAGCAGTTTATGACGCTATTTTTATTTTTTGTATTTTCCCCATGGCCCAAGCGCTTTTCTCTATGAGTTTTAATTGCAACTGGCAGATTGGTTCCCCAAGGTCAGAATTTCCAGCATGCCCCATCCTAAAGTCACTACATTCCCTGAGGAGTAAAAAACAAGGAGACCCTAGATATCCTTGTATTCTTTTAAATATGGCATAAAAAAAAGAGGAGAGTCAATATTGTGATAAGATCTAGACACAAGGAATTTGTGCTAGGACTCGCAAGAGTGAGACACTTTACAAGCTGAACAATGCAGCAAAACAGAAGTAAGTGACACAGAACCTCTGAGAGGCTTCTTTCAGAGGAAAAGGATACTTAGTTCCCAAAGAGGGGAAGTTACTTTTACTCTTGGTGCTATTCTTAGTCTTAGAAACTGTTGCTTAGAAGACTGTCACTTTGACAAGCAACAGGTTTGTTTGTGCAGACCAAGACTACGGACAACAGCAGGAGGGAGAGGTACTATCATGGCATGTGAATTAAAATAATTTCATTAAAGATAAAATTAATTAGAGGTAAAGAAAAAGGAATAATGATACTTAAATATTTGAATAGTAAGAGTGAGTAGGGTATTTAGTTTCCATCAGGTAAATTTTGTTCTTTTTTGATTTCCAAGATTGTTCATTTTGGGGAGAGCTTACTGCCAGGTGAGGAAAATGACGCTGAGTAATCCTTCTAAAGCATGAACTGATCTCTCCCCAACCAAGTCAATGTAGATTTGGTAAGATATCTTAGAATTTTGGGAAACGACCCAAATAATCAACTGGATGAGTTCCTATTTACTAAGGAGCCATATTTCTACATATTTGTAATTTGTAATCTGGAAAGGATTGCTAGTGGATTTAGGGGTAGTAAAAATTCATTTCAGCATAACAACAGAGTACAGAAAGTTTGTGGATGTGCACAAGCTTCAGTGAATTTATTATTATGTCAGTTTGGTAGCATAAAAGGTACAAAGAGATACTGTACTTGTTTCTAGGGCCGATTTGATTACACACTTCCTGTTTACAATGTCTTATTCTGTCAAAGATAAAGAAAAAATTCCATTTTCTACTATTTTATTCTAAGAATGCATAGAGTAAGAAAGCATATACTAA
This sequence comes from Capra hircus, assembly GCF_001704415.2. Lineage (NCBI taxonomy): Eukaryota > Metazoa > Chordata > Mammalia > Artiodactyla > Bovidae > Capra > Capra hircus. Next base: position 20,396,576 of record NC_030830.1, read on the forward strand.
CTGTACTATATACTAAGAAAGCATGAGGAAAGATGTTTTGAATGACTGTTGTGAGGTATTTATTTAGATTAAGTAGGATGTAAAAGTATTTTCTGAATACATCTTCAGCTTATATTTATCATATGACACTTGGTCTTCAGAAAATGTCCCTATGTAGAAACTGTTATTAGCAATTGTTCTTTTCAGGAAACATTAAAATCAGAATCTCTTCATGCCTTTCTTTCCTCTTCCTGTCCTTGCTTCCTTCCTGCCATCCAAAAGGAGTAGTGAATAATATCCTTTGAGAGGTGAATATTACAACTGGCCACAGACTAATTTTTGAGTTAGCTGAATTCTGACTTTGGTGACTTCATTTCTATTTCATAGTCTTATAGTCCATTATGATTCCTTCTCAGTTTGGGAAGTTTTCTACACTGTCCACATAACCATCCATGCATAGAAGATTCCATATGCTGTAGAAGGTCCTCTTCTTTCCATAAGAATGACTCTCATATTCATATCAAACAGATCTCGATATGAATGGTGAATGATGTATATATGGAAACAGTATAAATTTTACCAGGACACTATGGTAATCCAAAGGATTTAAGCTTTTATTTTTTTTTCCTTACTGCCTGTCAAATAATTCTGCATATTTGTATTATGGATTTGACTAATCACAAAAAACAAATACTCCGGTATACTTTCCAGGAGAATTCCATGGACAGAGGAGCCTGGTGGGCTACAGTCCATAGGGGTCACGAACAGTTGGACACAACTGAGCAACTAAAACACACACACACACACATATAAGAAGAATGCTTAATCACTGAATATAATTTGGAAAAGTGAAGTGAAGTCACTCAGTCGTGTCTGACTCTTTGCGACCCCATGGACTGTAGCTTACCAGGCTCCTCCCTCCATGGGATTCTGCAGGTAAGAGTACTGGAGTGGGTTGCCATTTCCTTCTCCAGGGGAACTTCCAGACCCAGGGATCAAACCCTGGTCTCCTGCATTCCAGTCAGACACTTTAACCTCTGAGCCACCGGGGAAGTCTTTGGAAAAGTGGAACATAATTATATAATGAAAATCATTAGTAATCGCAAACCCAATTTTTCTTTGTAGTTTTCTCATTCTTTTGTAAGCATAATTTACATGTATTTTAGCAATATTCAAAAAATATGTCATATTTTATGTTAGGCATGTTTCATATACCAAGATATTATGATAATGATGAGTAGGCATTGCATGTATGTAATTAATTTTATTGACTGTAACAGTCTAATCAATAGATAAATTATATTCAACATTTTGCTATTCTGAAACATTAAAATTATTTTTTCTAATTTTTTAAGTCATGTAAATATACCAGCAATGCCTATCCTAGCATGTAAATATGTATGTGCATTGATTTTATATCTCAAGTGTTTTCTTAAGGAGAGGTTAACAAATGATATTTTTAATATCATTTAAAATAACATTCCTATATACTTTAAAATTATTGCTGATGTTTAAAATTTTCAGTATGAAATTTTATTTGCATTTATATGCTAATCTTTTGGAATTGCACCTATATTTACTATTAATAATTATTTGCTATATGAACTTAATTTTAATAGGATTTTTAATAATTAGATCTCAGGATAGTAATTATGTATAAATTATGTCAAGATATTTTATTCTCCCTAGTCTTTTTACTTCTTATTTAATTTTATTATTTCACTGTGCTAGCTAATAAACCAGCTCACTGTTCTTTCCAGGACACAATCCTGTTTTGCTTAATGTACTTTGTCATCTTTAAGTTCAGACAAGAGTATCATTGAATCCAGGCATACAGATTATTAAAGATAACAGATTTCATATCTTTACTAGCTAATATCCACTGTGACAAATAAAATGTTATTAAGTGAATGTTTATTCACACATTACAGGTTTATTCATGAATCCTATGGCTACATACAATAGTGTTTAAAAAACAGGGTTTTCTCAGAGGCAGAGACAAAGAGTCTGATGCTTATACTACCATTTACTACCTATGTAATTATAGGCCATTTACTATCTATGTAATCCAGGACTCACACAAGAGAGTTTGTATATTTTTCACAGCTTTTTCCACTTTGCTACAGCCCATTATGAGAATTTTTAATCCTTAGAAGTGTGGCTAAATGGAGGGAATAGTAAAACATCCATGAAAAACAAACTTTTTAAATATAAATATATACATATCTACATATATATATATCAAAACTTTTTTGATATACATATATACTATTTGGTAGAAATGTGTTCAACATAAGTAAAATAAGTAAAAATTTTAGTCCTACTTATGTTAGCTTCTACTAATTATTTCTTGGCTAAATGTGATAATAAATTAATTCTATAAGGGATTGTCTTTGGTCCTTGGAATTTTAACTGTATTAACTTAATTACAATAAGAGGAAAGGAGGCATACAGTAATTAAAAAGGAAGATTTATATTCTTCAACTGACAGTGCCTATCAAAGATGGTAAATTTCATCTGCTATAATATAAGTGCATTAAGATCAGCAAGAAAGTGAACTGAATTGAAAAAGAATAAGTTAAAAAATATATCGAGTGAATTAGAGATTTAATGAAGCTCCAGTGAAGTCTCAGTGTCTCTCCATCTTAACAGATCCAACACTTTCTTTTTGCAATGAATATTGTGTAATACACCTTTACAATATTTAGTTTTGTAATACCTCTACTTAGTTAGCTATGTGCTTACCAAATGAAAGCCATGGCTTAAAATATGGTTGTTAAAATATAGATGTATTATTGTTAACTCTCATTCTTCTTGCCTAGGTAATAAAAGGAAATACATTAATGATTTTATTTGTTTCAGCATCCCCTACCCAGTTCCTCTATTACATGTAGGTTCATGAACCAACATTAAGTTCTAAGCAAAGGCTAATCAAGCTCCAAAATCTGCCTGTGGTGTTTCCAGCAAGTAGAGTCACAGCAATGAGAAGATTCAATAACACTCTTCATCACTCTAAGGGCTTTGTTCTGGTGGGCTTCTCTGAATGGCCCAAACTAGAAATGGTTCTTTTTGTGGCCATCTCCATTTTCTACATAATGACTCTCCTTGGGAATTCAGCCATCATTATCTTGTCACGCCTTGATCCTAGACTCCACACCCCAATGTATTTCTTTCTGGCTAATCTCTCTTTTTTGGACCTCTGCTATATTACCTCCACTGTCCCCCAGATGCTGGTCAACATACAGAGCCGCTGGAGAAATATCAGCTACGGAGGCTGCATAGCTCAACTATTCATCTTCCTTGGCTTAGGATCCACTGAATGTGTCCTTCTCTCAGTAATGGCCTTTGATCGTTATGTAGCTATCTGCCAGCCTCTGCATTACACAGTTATCATGCATTCTCGGCTATGCCAACAATTGGCAGCAGTGGCTTGGGCAACAGGTTTCAGCAACTCTCTGGTGCAAACAGTGTTGACTTTCCTGTTACCTCGCTGTGGTCAATATCAGGTGGAGAATTTCTTCTGTGAAGTACCTGCCATGCTTCAATTATCATGTGTTGATACATGGATCAATGAAGTGGAGATGTATGCTGCCGTGGTGGTCATAAAAGTTATCCCAGTGGGTTTAATCCTGTTCTCTTACATCAACATTGTTAGGTCAGTGGTAAGAATCCAGTCTTCTGAGGGTCGAAAGAAGGCCTTCAACACATGTGGGTCACATCTGCTTGTGGTTGTTATGTTCTATGGCTCAGCCATTAGTGGTTATGCATACATGGCACCCAAGAGCAATTCTGCCAAGTTGAAGGGCAAGCTTCTTGCTCTCTTCTATGGGCTCGTAACTCCAATGCTCAACCCCCTCATCTACACCTTGAGGAATAAGGACGTAAAGGAAGCAGTGAAGAAGCTGCTGGGGAGAGAACTAGAGCAAGGGTGGAACATGGCTTAGGAGAATGTAGTCCTCTTATAATTCAAACCCCACACTCCCAGACTGTCTTTACCAACTTTCATTACTCCTTTCACTCCCAAGTAACAGTGGCTGATTATTACTATGATCACCCAAGTATTTCATAGAAAGTCAAATGTTGATTATTCTCCTCTTGAAATAATGAAGCAGCTTGAAAAATGGATAATGAATATTTATAGGTTTTAATTTAATATTTCATTTTTACTCTGTCTTTTCTAATGAAGTTTAAAAATTAACATCCAAATATGATTTCTTATACATAGAATACTAAAACTGGTGATTAAGGAAGTGATCTTGAGACTTCTTTAAAAAGCAGAAAGATGACTACTGGAAAAGACTAAATTATGCTACAAAATTAGCAGAATGCACCTATAGAGCATCAACAGGGCAATTCATTTCTTCTTTTCATATACTGTCTTCAAAATGCTGTCAGTGTAGCTGTTGTATATGTAATATAATTTAAATCAAATGAGAATGGAAGCTCCTCAGGGAGCCAAGTACATGCTGTGGTTCTCTACACTATTCTGAAGAAAAGGGGTATACCTGTAGAAGGCTCTGTGCCTATGACTGTTAGCTCACTTATCCTTTCCTGCTAGTGACCTCTTACAGAATATTTTTACAACTCTGCAGGCCATTCTACAGAAGTTTTCCCTCATGGCACTCATCTCACATACTAGCAAAGTAATGCTCAAAATTCTCCAAGCCAGGCTTCAACAGTATGGGAACCATGAGCTTCCAGATGCTCAAGCTGGATTTAGAAAAGGCAGAGGAACCAGAGATCAAATTGTCAACATCTGTTGGATCATCAAAAAAGCAAGAGAGTTCCAGAAAAACACATACTTCTGCTTTATTGACTATGCCAAAGCCTTTGACTGTGTGGATCACAAAAAACTGTAGAAAATTCTTCAAGAGATGGGAATACCAGACCACCTGACCTGCCTCTTGAAAAATCTGTATGCAGGTCAAAATCAACAGTTAAAACTGGACATGGAACAACAGACTGGTTTCAAATTGGGAAAAGAGTAGGTCAAGGCTGTATATTGTCTCCCTGCTTATTTAACATATAAGCAGAGTGTACATCATGAGAAATGCTGGAGTGGATGAAGCACAAGCTAGAATCAAGATTGCCGGGAGAAATATCAATAACCTCAGATATGCAGATGACACCACACTTATGGCAGAAAGTGGAGAGGAACTAAAGAACCTTTTGATGAAAGTGAAAAGGAGAGTGAAAAAGCTGGCTTAAAACTCAACATTCAGAAAATGAAGATCTTGACATCATTTCATGGCAAATAGATGGGGAAACAATGGAAACAGTGACAAACTTTATTTTGGGGGGCCCCCAAATCACTGCAGATGGTGACTGCAGCCATGAAACTAAAAGACACTTACTCCTTAGAAGGAAAGTTATGACCAACCTAGACAGCATATTAAAAAACAGAGACATTACTTTGGCAACAAAGGTCTGTCTAGTCAAAGCTTTGGTTTTTCCAGTAGTCATGTATGGATGTGAGAGTTGGACTATAAAAGAAAGCTGAGTGCTGAAGAATTGATGCTTTTGAACTGTGGTGTTGGAGAAGACTCTTGCAAGTCCCTTGGGCTGCAAGGAGATCCAACCAGTCCATCCTAAAGGAGATCAGTCCTGACTATTCATTGGAAGGACTGATGCTGAAACTGAAACACCAGTACTTTGGCCACCTGGTGAAACTGACTCATTAGAAAAGACCCCAATGCTGGGAAGGATTGAAGGCAGGAGGAGAAGAGGACAACAGAGGATGAGATGGTTGGATGGCGTCACTGACTCAATGGACATGAGTTTGAGTAAGCTCTGGGAGTTGGTGATGGACAGAGAAGCCTGGCATGCTGCAGTCCATGGGGTCGCAAAGAGTCAGACACGACTGAGAAATTGAACCAAACTGAACATGTGGGGAACATGTACATCTCTCAGTAATGGTGTTTTGTTTAAAAACATCTTGTTGCCCAAACAGTATATATTTTATTATTGGTGCTCATTCATCTTTATCAGCATGGTAATAGCTATTCTCAGCAGGCCAAATGGAAAAACCTTTTTTTCTTCAAGTTGGAATGCAGGATATCATATAGCTTCTTTACACAGGTTGTATTTCCCTAAACCCATGTTTTACAAATTCTTTGTTTTTATGTAATGACTACTGGATATAAAAGCCTGTGCTGTACTGTGCTTAGTCATTCAGTCCTGTGCAACTCTTTGCAACCGCATATACTGTACCCCACGAGGCTCCTCTGTTCATGGGGATTCTCCAGGCAAGAATGCTGTGTTGGGTTGCCATGCCCTCCTCCAGGGGATCTTCCCAACCCAAGGATTGAATCCACGTTTCCCACATTGTGGGTGAATTCTTTAATCTGAGCCACCAGGAAAGCCCAAGAATACTGGGGTGGGTAGCCTATCCCTTCTCCAGGGGATCTTCCCAACCCAGGAATTTTTACCAGCTGAGCTACAAGGAAGCCTGGATGAAAAGCCTACTTCTCAGCAACAGTATCTGGGCTTGAAACAGTCAAGAGCCCCTTGCATGTATTCTGAAAATAGCCCAAATATCTGAAAGAAGTTCCTACATGGATTCATGCCACTATATATTAATCACATCTTTTCTTACCTTCTTATGCAAATTATGATGTTCACATTGGGAACATAGGAGAAAAAAGCAGACTGAGTGGATTTAGCACAAAGTACAAAAAAGCATGCACTCTCAAAGATTGTAATGCAATGGGTCATTTTATTAATGGTGATGTACGCTTGTCCTTTCCAGATATGTTTCAGCAGTGGGTATATAGTTTATTTCTCCTAAAGAGTATGGAAGTGAGTTGCTGAAGATGTTATAAAATTCCCATCAGAGTATTTTTTAAGAGCAGTTTTAGCTACAGGGGCTTCCCTTATGGTTCAGCTGCTAAAAAATCAGCCTGCAATGTGGAAGACCTGGGTTCACTTTCTGGGTTGGGAAGATCCCTTGGAGAAGGGAAATGCTACCCACTCCAGCATTCTGGCCTGGAGAATTCCGTGGACTGTATAGTCTATGGGGTCACAAAGAGTCTGACACAACTGAGCGACTTTCACTTTCACTTAGCTTTACAGCAAGTTTAAGAAAAATGTTCAGAGATAGTCCATATATCTTCTCCACCTCCCTCCCACCACCCCCCACCCCCACCACCCCACAACACAAACAGCCTCCCCCGCCCCCACGCTCCGGACTATCAACATCCCACCTCAGAATGCTACATTCATTTTAACTAATGAACCTGTACTGATACATCATTATCTCTCAAAGTCCATGCTTTACATTAGGGTTCATTCTTGGTGTTGTACATTCTATGAGTTTGAATACATTTCAATGACATATGTCCACCATTGAAGTATCATACAGGTTATTTTCACTGTCCTAAAAATCCTCTGTGCTCTGCCTATTCATCCTTCCTTCCACCCTAATGCCTGGCAAACACTAATCTTTTTGATCTCCATAGTTTGGCCTTTTCAATATATCATACAGTTGGAATCATTGTAAACTGTAGCCTTTTCAGACTGGCCTCTTTCCTTGGTGATATGGATTTAAGTTTCTTCTATGGCTTTTCAATGTTTGATAGTTCATTACTTTTTAGCACTGAATAAGATTCCATTGCCTGGAAGTATCACAGTTCATTTATTTATTCACTTACTAAAGGGTATCTTTTTGGGTGTTAGTTCTAAAAGGTCTTGTAGGTCTTCATAAAACCATTTAACTTCACCTTCTTCAGCATTACTGGTTGGGGCATAGACTTGGATAACTGTGATATTGAATGGTTTGCCTTGGAGATGAACAGAGATCATTCTGTCGTTTTTGAGATTGCATCTAAGTACTGCATTTTGGACTCTTTTGTTGACCATCATGGCTACTCCATTTCTTCTGAGGGATTCCTGCCCTCAGTAGTAGATATAATGGTCATCTGAGTTAAATTCACCCATTCCAGTCCATTTTAGTTCGCTGATTCCTAGAATATCAACGTTCACCCTTGCCATCGCTTGTTTGACCACTTCCAATTTGCCTTGATTCATGGACCTGACATTCCAGGTTCCTATGCAATATTGCTCTTTACAGTATCGGATCTTGCTGCTATCACCAGTCACATCCACAACTGTGTATTGTTTTTGCTTTGGCTCCATCCCTTCATTCTTTCTGGAGTTATTTCTCCACTGATCTCCAGTAGCATATTGGGCACCTAATGACCTGGGGAGTTCCTGTTTTGGTATCCTATCATTTTGCCTTTTCATACTGTTCATGGGGTTCTCAAGGCAAGAATACTGAAGTGGCTTGCCATTCCCTTCTCCAGTGGACCACGTTCTGTCCGACCTCTCCACCATGACCCACCCGTCTTGGGTTGCCCCGCAGGCATGGCTTGGTTTCATTGAGTTAGACAAGGCTGTGGTCCTAGTGTGATTAGATTGACTAGTTTTCTGTGAGTATGGTTTTAGTGAACGAAGCAGGGCAAAGACTAATAGAGTTTTGCCAAGAAAATGCACTGGTCATAGCAAACACCCTCTTCCAACAACACAAGAGAAAACTCTACACATGGACATCACCAGATGGTCAACACCAAAATCAGATTGATTATATTCTATGCAGCCAAAGATGGAGAAGCTCTATACAGTCAACAAAAACAAGACCAGGAGCTGACTGTGGCTCAGATCATGAAATCCTTATTACCAAATTCAGACTTAAATTGAAGAAAGTAGGGAAAACTGCTAGACCATTCGGGTATGACCTAAATCAAATCCCTCATGATTATACAGTGGAAGTGAGAAATAGATTTAAGGGCCTAGATCTGATAGATAGAGTGCCTGATGAACTATGGAATGAGGTTCGTGACACTGTACAGGAGACAGGGATCAAGACCATCCCCATGGAAAAGAAATGCAAAAAAGCAAAACAGCTGTCTGGAGAGGCCTTACAAATAGCTGTGAAAAGAAGAGAAGCAAAAAGCAAAGGAGAAAAGGAAAGATGCAAGCATCTGAATGCAGAATTCTAAAGAATAGCAAGAAGAGATAAGAAAGCCTTCTTTAGCAATCAATGCAAAGAAATAGAGGAAAAGAATGGAATGGGAAAGACTAGAGATCTCTTCAAGAAAATTAGAGATACCAAGGGAACATTTCATTCAAAGATGGGCTCGATAAAGGACAGAAATGGTCTGGACCTAACAGAAGCAGAAGATATTAAGAAGAGGTGGCAAGAATACACAGAAGAACCGTACAAAAAAGATCTTCACGACGCAGATAATCACGATGGTGTGACCACTCACCTAGAGCCAGACATCCTGGAATGAGAAGTCAAGTGGGCCTTAGAAAGCATCACTATGAACAAAGCTAGTGGAGGTGATGGAATTCCGGTTGAGCTGTTTCAAATCCTGAAAGATGATGCTGTGAAAGTGCTGCATTCAATATGCCAGCAAATTTTGAAAACTCAGCAGTGGTCACAGGACTGGAAAAGGTCAGTTTTCATTCCAATTCCAAACAAAGGCAATGCAAAAGAATGCTCAAACTACCATACAATTGCACTGATCTCACATACTGGTAAAATAATGCTCAAAATTCTCCAAGCCAGGCTTCAGCAGTATGTGAACTGTGAACTTCCAGATATTCAAGGTGGTTTTAGAAAAGGCAGAGGAACCAGAGATCAAATTGCCCATATCCTCTGGACCATTGAAAAAGCAAGAGAGTTCCAGAAAAACATCTATTTCTGCTTTATTAACTATGCCAAAGCCTTTGACTGTGTGGATCACAATAAACTGGAAAATTCTGAAAGAGATGGGAATACCAGAACACCTAACCTGCCTCTTGAGAAACCTGTATGCAGGTCAGGAAGCAACAGTTAGAACTGGACATGGAACAACAGACTGGTTCCAAATAGGAAAAGGAGTACATCAAGGCTGTATATTGTCACCCTGCTTATTTAACTTCTATGCAGAGTACATCATGAGAAACACTGGACTGGAAGAAACACAAGCTGGAAACAAGATTGCCAGGAGAAATATCAATAACCTCAGATATGCAGATGACACCACCCTTAAGGCAGAAAGTGAAGAGGAGCTAAAAAGCCTCTTGATGAAAGTGAAAGTGGAGAGCAAAAAAGTTGACTTAAAGCTCAACATTCAGAAAACAAAAATCATGCATCCGGTCCCATCACTTCCTGGGAAATAGATGGGGAAACAGTGGAAACAGTGTCAGACTTTATTTTAGGGGGCTCCCAAATCACTGCAGATGGTGATTGCAGCCATGAAATTAAAAGACGCTTACTCCTTGGAAGAAAAGATGACCAAGCTAGATAGTGTATTCGAAAGCAGAGACATTACTTTGCCGACTAAGGTCCATCTAGTCAAGGCTATGGTTTTTGCAGTGGTCATGTATGGATGTGAGAGTTGGACTGTGAAGAAGGCTGAGCACCGAAGAATTGATGTTTTTGAACTGCGGTGATTGGAGAAGACTCTTGAGAGTCCCTTGGACTGCAAGGACATCCACCAGTCCATTCTGAAGGAGATCAACCCTGGGATTTCTTTGGAAGGAATGATGCTAAAGCTGACACTCCAGTACTTTGGCCACCTCTTGTGAAGAGTTAACTCATTGGAAGAGACTCTGATGCTGGGAGGGATTGGGGGCAGGAGGAGAAGGGGACGACCGAGGATGAGATGGCTGGATGGCATCTCAGACTCGATGGATGTGAGTCTGAGTGAACTCCAGGAGATGGTGATGAACAGGGAGGCCTGGTGTGTTGCAATTCATGGGGTTGCGAAGAGTAGGACATGACTGAGTGACTGAACTGAACTGAAGGGTATATTGGTTGTTTCCAAGTTTTGGCATTTACAAGTGGAGCCACTGTAAACATCCATGTTCAGGGTTTTGTGTGAACATAGGTTTTCAACCCCTTTGCATAAATACTAAGGAGTACGATTGCTAGGTCATAGGGTAAGAACATGTTTAGTTTTGTAAGAAACTACCAAACTATCTTCCAAAGTGGATGTACCATTTTGCAAACCCATCAACAATGAATGAGAATTTCTTGTGCTCTACATGCTCACCAGCATTCAGTGTTGTCAATGTTCTGAATCTTGGCAGTGCTTCTAAGTGTAGAGTGGTATCTCATTGTTTTAATTTGCATAATTTTCATTTCCTTGGTGGCCTGATATGGAGCATCTTTTCATATGCTTACTTGCCATCTGTGTATCTTCTTTGATGAGGTATCAAACTGTTTGGCTCATTTTTTAAATTGAAATATTTAATTATTATTGAGTTTTAATATTTCCTTGTATATTTTAGACAGCAGTTCTTTATGAGATTTTTTTTTGCAAATATTTTCTCCTAGTCTGTGGCCTTTCTAGAGGTAGTATCTTTTAAGTTTTACCTATATAATTTATTCTTCCTGCTTGTTCAAAGCCTCACATATTTTAATATTATAAAAATATAAATTTCCTTATTTTTCCAATATGTATTTATTTTGATGTATGCATGTGAGAGGTACAAGATGTTAAATATTTCAAATATCCTTGCATGTATGGTCCAGTAGTTTTGGGCTCTGTCTCTTGGTCACACATGTTAACTATGACTTTGGACATAGTTTAATTCCATTTAAACTAATTTAAAATTTAATTCCATTTAAACCAACATTCATTGGTTCTTCAAAATTTTGCTAGCTATTGTTAGGCATAAGTAGTGATTTTCTCTTGTAAGATGTTTACAGCTACACTTTATCATATTAATAATGTTCCCCTCTAATGTTAGTATGCCAAATGTTATTATGTTTTTATGTTATCATGAATGGATGTTGAATTTTATCAAAGGACTTTTCATTTCGACCTATTGAAATGATCCTATGGTTCCCCCCCCTTTTTTTATTAATAAAGTGTATTCCATTGATTGACCTTTCAACATTAATACAACTTTGAATTCTTGGAATAAAATCCCCTTGGTCATAATCTATTCTCCTTTTGATATATTTTAGATTCAAATGTTAATAATTTGTTTAGAATTTTTCATTATGTTCATGAGAGAGAGATAGATCTATAATTTTCCCCTTCGAACAAAGTGGGAAGACTTGGGAATCTTGATATCAAGATTTATTATCAATAATAAATGTCTCATGGGCACAAGAATAGACAAGGAAAATAATTAAACACAATAGAAAATCCAGAAAGAGACCCACATTATTTTAGACACTAGATTTATAACAAACTTGATCCTGAAGAGAAGAGAGGAACAGTGATTTTTAAATAGTGCTTTGTCAACTGGATATTCATAAAAAATAAATATTGACATTTCTCTCACAAAAATTATTTTAGAGAATATAAATGTAGATTTTAGAGACTATAAATGTGAATGGCAAACATGAAACCATCTGGAAAATAACACTGATGAATATGTTTATGATCTGGAGATTGAAAAGAAAAGTTTTTTAAAAAAATAATGCATAAGTGTACATAAGTTCCTGTGGCAGATTCATGTCAATGTATGGCAAAACCAATACAGTATTGTAAAGTAAAAAATAAATAAATAAATAAATAAAATTAAAATAATGCATAAATAGCACTAATATAAGGAAGTCATTGATAAATCAGATGTCATTAGCAACTTTTTTAAGCACAGGATAGCATTAAGAAAGTGAAATATCAAACCATAGTGCAGGATAATATGTTTATAAAACTTACTACAGCAAAAGTTAGATCAGAAAATAAAAATATCTACAAATGCAGAAGAAGGAAAAGCAGATAATCTAACATAAAAATGTCTTAAAATCTTGACTAGGTGCTTCACAAAAATTGATTCTTAAATGACCAATCAACATACAAAAAAGATGCCCAACTACTTTAGCCATCATGGAAATGCAAGTTAAACTCACAGTTTAATACTACTATAAGATTCGCAGAATACCTAAACTAAGACAGACTAATACTTCCAAGTGTTATTAAAAATGTGAGCAGAAGGAAGTCTCACACATGGCTGGTGGGAGTCTACAACGGTTCCTCCACCTGAAAACTGTCAGGCAGTGCACCTACTGAAGCTTAGCATGTGCATTCCATATTACTTAGAAATTCCATTGCTAGATACACTCATCAAAATATTTAAAATAAAACATTCATACAAGCAGTACTATAATAAAACCAAATAGAAATGATCAAATCTTCAGTAGTTAAATGATCAATAAAGTGTACTATATTCATAATACAGAATACTCTCCAGCAATGAAAGCAAAATACTGCTACATGCAATGTTCTGGATGAATCTCAGAAACAAGTGAAATGAAAAGATTATGTACGGCACTATTCAATCTATGCAAAGTTCGTAAACATGTAAAACAAACTTTGTTTTTAGACATCTGGGTAGTGATTTCATACTGTTCATACTGTTCATGAGATTATCAAGGCAAGAATAGTGAAGTGGCTTGCCATTCCCTTCTCCAGTGGGCCACGTTCTGTTAGACCTCTCCACCATGACCCGCCCATCTTGGGTTGCCCCACAGGTATGGCTTGGTTTCCTTGAGTTAGACAAGGCTGTGGTCCTAGTGTGATTAGACTGACTAGTTTTCTGTGAGTATGGTTTCAGTGTGTCTGCTCTCTGATGCCCTCTTGCAACACCTACCATCTTACTTGGGTTTCTCTTACCATGGGCATGGGGTATCTCTTCATGGCTGCTCCAGCAAAGCACAGCTGCTGCTCCGTACCTTGGATGAGGGGTATCTTCCCACCACTGCCGTTCCTGACCTTCAACGTGGGATAGCTCCTCTAGGCCCTCCTGCACCTGCGCAGCCACTGCTCCTCGGATTGCTTCTCCCAGCCGCCGGCCATGGCCTCTGGTGCTAGGTGGCTCCTCCCAGCTGCCACCTCTGGCCTCAGGCTCGGGGTGGCTCCTCAGGGTCACCGCCCCTGGCCACGGGCTCGAGGTGGCTTCTTCCGGCCTCCCCTGACCTCAGACACAGGGTAGCTCCTCTAGGCCTTTCTTGTGCCATCGCAGCCTGGCACTCTAGGCCGCTGCCCCTGACCTCGGACATAGGGTAGCTCCTCTTGGCCACGCTTAGTTCCCCAGCCGGCTCTCACAGCCGCCTGCGCTTAGTGCACTGGAACCAGAGATCAAACTGCCAACATCAGCTGGATCATGGAAAAAGCAAGAGAGTTCCAGAAAAACATCTATTTCTGCTTTACTAACTATGCCAAAGCCTTTGACTATGTGGATCACAAGAAACTGTGGAAAATTCTGAAAGAGATGGGAATACCAGACCACCTAACCTGCCTCTTGAGAAATCTGTATGCAGGTCAGGAAGCAACAGTTAGAACTGGACATGGAACAACAGACTGGTTCCAAATAGGAAAAGGAGTATGTCAAGGCTGTATATTGTCACCCTGCTTATTTAACTTCTATGCAGAGTACATCATGAGAAACGCTGGACTGGAAGAAACACAAGCTGGAATCAAGATTGCCAGGAGAAATATCAATAACCTCAGATATGCAGATGACATCACCCTTAACGCAGAAAGTGAAGAGGAGCTAAAAAGCCTCTTGATGAAAGTGAAAGAGGAGAGTGAAAAAGTTGGCTTAAAGCTCAACATTCAGAAAACGAAGATCATGGCATCCTGTCCCATCACTTCATGGCAAATAGATGGGGAAACAGTGGAAACAGTGTCAGACTTTATTTTTGGGGGGCTCCAAAATCACTGCAGATGTTGATTGCAGCCATGAAATTAAAAGACGCTTACTCCTTGGAAAAAAAGTTATGACCAACCTAGACAGTATATTGAAAAGCAGAGACATTACTTTGCCGACTAAGGTCCGTCTAGTCAAGGCTATGGTTTTTCCAGTGGTCATGCATGGATGTTAGAGTTGGACTATGAAGAAAGCTGAGCGCCAAAGAATTGATGCTTTTGAACTGTGGTGTTGGAGAAGACTCTTGAGAGTCCCTTGGACTGCAAGGTGATCCAACCAGTCCATTCTGAAGGCGATCAGCCCTGGGATTTCTTTGAAGGAATGATGCTAAAGCTGAAACTCCAGTACTTTGGCCACCTCTTGAGAAGAGCTGACTCATTGGAAAAGACTCTGATGCTGGGAGGGATTGGGGGCAGGAGGAGAAGGGGACGACCGAGGATGAGATGGCTGGATGACATCACGGACTCGATAGACGGGAGGCTGGGTGAGCTCCGGGAGATGGTGATGGACAGGGAGGCCTGGCCTGCTGCGATTCATGGGGTTGCAAAGACTCGGATACGACTGAGCGACTGAACTGAACTGAACTGAATAGTGATTATATGTGGGTAAGAAAATTAATGAATGGAATAGGAAAGAGGGGGCCTTGGAGAGTGTGTAATGTTCAAGTTTCATATCTGGGAAATGGCTCCATGTGTTTTTATTTTCTTTTTGTGATTAATCAAGTTGACAGTCATGTTTGGCATTTTCTTCTTTATGTCAAGATTGTATCACTAGAAATTTATGCTAACATTCTTACAAGGAGAAATACATAGAACAGTTTTTAATGACAAAATTATTAAGCAGTCTAACATTTCAAAAGAATAAACTTAAGTAATGATAATATATATATGTTTTCCATACATAGTTACATATCACATTTAAAGACTTTAAAATTGTTCAAAACTAATGCAACTTGATTCAGTTTTATTTTATCATGTAGCCAATAATAAAAACCATTAATTAGATTCAGAAAATATTTTTTAACTTGTAGTTACAATGTGAGGAAAAAAAACTTCTAAAAAGTCAATCCATAATTTAAAGCAAAATGATACATGATCTTAGAAGTCTAAGTATCTTTTCCTTTAGGTTGATATAGCACATAGCTTATCTTTGTAAATCGGCCATAACACCACGGCATTTAAAAAAAATTGTATTTTAATTAATTATCTCCCTCTTCATGAAGAAAAGAAATACTGATTTGTTTACTTAAAAATATATTTATAAAAATTGAAAATTTTATCAGTGCATAAATATTAGATAAGTAAATGTAGTAGAAAATGATTTAAAGTAGAAACAGAGCACTGCTACATAGTAAAGAAAAAAGAAATAAAGACATATAGTTAAATATCATTAGATCTCTCAAGTGGCCTCATTAGTGAGAAATCTTAGTAGTAGTATGACTCCCTTTTGAATTTGACAAGACATTCTCTTTTCTCAGAATCCATGTCCTTTAATAACGGCATTGGTTTCCCTTAGTTTTCCATTAAAAGACTAACTTGTTTATGGTTTTGAGAATATTAAATCTTGATCGATACTGCTGCAGGAAACCCTCATTTTTCTGAATCATTTTGTCTGATTTGCAACAGCATAACTTTTTTCTCTCTGCTTTACTCAGCCTATTTAAAGAGTCTTGAAAGAACACTGATTTCAAATAATCTAATCATTTGAAAGTTTTGGCAAACCAATCAAAGAAATCCAAATGTGAGAAGTGAGGGATTCAGTTTCCTTTTAGTTTAAGGCTTTTAAGTATAAAACTTTACTAAAGCCAAAAATGCAAGAGACTCAGGAGACCCAGGTTCAATTCTAGGTCAGGAAGAACCCTGTAGTAGGAAACGGCACCTACTTCAGTATTGTTGCCTGGAGAACTCCGTGGGCAGAGGAGGCTGGTGGGCTATAGTCCATGGGGCTGCAAAGAATCAGACACGACTGAGCACATTACACACAAAGCCAAAAATGCCCTGTATGTGAGACAGCAAAAGAGACCCAGATGTATAGAACAGTCTTTTGGACTCTGTGGGAGAGGGAGAGGAGGAGGGTGGGATGACTTGGGAGAATGGCATTGAAACATGTATAATATCATATAAGAAATGAATCGCCACTCTAGGTTCGATGCAGGATACAGGATGCTTGGGGCTGGTGCACTGGGATGACCCAGAGAGATGATATGGGGAGGGGGCGTTCAGGATTGGGAACATATGTACACCCGTGGTGGATTCATGTTGATGTATGGCAAAACCAATACAGTATTGTAAAGTGAAATTTAAAAAAAATGGAAGAGAGGGTGGCATATCAAGATATACAAACTCCATTTTTGCAGACACTGACAATTACTGAACTGACAACGAATATATATTTAAAAAATGTGAGTGTTGGGAGGATGAAAGAAGGTTCTAACTGTTAAGATATAGGAACACTCATACTGGGGCAAACAAAACACACAGAGAGGATTCCTCCAAATGTCAGAAAGACAAAGGACTAAAAACCTCTCAACCCTATATCTCCCATATCAGGAAATACAATGGCTAGAAATACTGGTACCCTCAAACACACACACACTCACTCATGAAATGAAATGAAATGAATTAGATTTAAATGTCCTGTCACTTTTCCCATGGCAATGACTGGATCCTATAATCTGTCACTTGATAGAAATCATTTAATCATCTAAATGCAAAATGAAAACTCAAAATCCACATTCTTGACACCAGTGTGGACACAATTTCTATGGACAATGAAAAGATCAAGGAAAAGCTAACCTGAAATGACTCAAATTAGACTGTAAGAGTGAGAACAAACAAACAAAAAATTAAACAGCAGACTTAAACAGGATGGCCAAGGGACGGTGAGTTGCAGAGTCAGTGCAGATAAGGTGGATTTTCAAGCTACTGGTTTCTACAGGTCCAAGGGTGGGATCCAGATGGGCAATACTGCAGCAGACCACCAGAAATAAGCTGCTAAAGAGTAGTTACTACTACTCTTTGAACGTGAAAGTGAAGTCGCTCAGTCGTGTCCGACTCTCTGCAACCCCATGGGCTGTAGCATACCAGGCTCCTCTGTCCATGGGATTTTCCAGGCAATAGTCCTGGAATGGATTGCCATTTCCTACTTCAGGGGATCTTCCCAACCCAGGGATCGAACCCAGGTCTCCCACATTGTAGACAGACGCTTTACCATCTGAGCCACTAGGGAAGTCCTTACTTGTAGTAAAACTACTAGGTTAAAAACATCTAGCTCGTGAGTATCACACTGTTTATTTATACAAAGTGAAAGCGAAAGGGAAGGTGCTCAGTCGTGTCCGACTCTTTGTGACCCGTGGACTGTAGCCCACCAAGCTCCTCCATCCATGGAATTCTCCAGGCAAGAATACTGGAGTGGGTTGCCATTTCCTTCTCCAGGATTTATACAAAGGAACCAACCAATAGATTGATTTCATTTAACAAGGCAAAGCCAAGACTTACCTAAAAAAAAAAGGGCAGAGAGGGAAGAAAATTAGCCATAGAGATTTTGGAAATAGTAAGTCATGCTTGTAATTTATTGACTGACAGATAACAAAGATGTCTGTTTAGACAGTTTATCCTAGTACTTTAAGCAAGGAAATGAAAGAAAGCAATTGTAGGCTTATGGATTCTCTAGAAAGTCTTGCAGGTTTGGCTTTGCAGCATATACGTGAAGCTGTCTCCAGATAATGCCTTCTGGTACATCTTTCCTTCAGCACCTCAGCCTTAGTCAGGCCATGTCTATACTTTTACCTCATCAGAGTTTCTCGCTCTGCTGTGCTCTGTCTTTCTGTACCAGCCTCTTTAAAGCCCCCTTTACATCTTTGTTTCTCAGAGTGTAAATGAGAGGGTTAAGGGTGGGAGTTACAACAGTGTACAAAAGGGTTATGAACTTTCCTTGACTGTGGGCATAAGAGCTGTTGGGCTGGATATAGACAGCTGTGATGGTTCCATAGAAGAGAGTTACTACCAAGAGGTGGGACCCACAAGTGCCAAGGGCTTTTCGCCAGGCTTGAGCTGACCTGATCCTCATTACTGCTTGAGCAATGCATCCATATGAGATCAAGATAAGTGTCAGAGGGAGGAGGAGAAGCACCAAGGAAGCCATGAAGAGCTGCACCTCATTGGCATGAATGTTTACACAGGCCAACTTGACCATGGCAGGCACTTCACAGATGAAGTGGTAAATCCTGCGGTTCCCACAGCGGGGCAGCCGAAGGGTGATGGTGCTCTGAATTAGGGTGTTGCCCACTCCACTCAACCATGCCATTCCTACCAGAGACTGGCAAAGTCGTGAGTGCATAACTGTGGCATAATGGAGTGGCCGACAAACAGCAGCATAGCGATCAAACGCCATGACAGCTAGGAGAACACATTCAGTGGATCCCAGCGCCAGGGATACATAGAGTTGAATGGCACAGCCTGTAGGACTGATGGTCTTGTATGGACCATGGAGGTTCCATAGCAGTTGGGGAGCGATGCTGGTGGTAAAGCAGAGGTCAACAAAGGAGAGATGGGTAAGAAAATAATACATGGGTGTGTGGAGCATGGGATCCAGATAAGAGATCAAGATGATTGCTGTGTTGCCAACCAGTGTCAGGAGATAGGAGATTAACACAACCGCAAAGAGGATCTTCTCAAGCTGCGGGTTATCGGAGAAGCCCACCAATATGAAATCCCCTGCCAAACTCTCATTAATCATCGCCATCACTCTGCTCTTGAAAAGGAGAGAGGCGCATGTGAAAATATAGAAGTCAGATAGTGAGAAACAGTTAAGATCAGAAATACAGTTGGGAGAAACTGATCCTGAAGGTGAGATAAGAGGGGTGTGCCATTTGGGGAAAGAGAGAGAACCGTTTGTCTCTAGGAGGAAATTAAAAGTGTGCAAGAGCTTACAGAAAACTATTAAACATATGATGACATAAAGTGGACCGATATAAGAAAGATTAATCGTTAATTATTGCTCTGTTCTCCAAAGTGATTCATTTTTTCTTATAAATCCACCGTCTTATTCCCCAATAATATCCTGTAAGCTTGTAAGTTAAAGAAAATAAGGAGATGTTATCCAATCAAAAAACATCTTTGTAGACATTCTATCAGTTGTCAATAATAAAAATAGCAATAAGAATATTTTTTGATAAAAATTATATATTTCCATACTCTACAGTAACACATGCAATTCTTAAAGTCATGCTAAGGGTGAAAAATCTAATCATCATAGAGTTTTAATTAGTTATTAGATACCATCTATATAAATAGTTTCTCTCAATATTTTTTCATAATAAAAAATGGGTAGATTAAATGGTGTTATAGTCTTCAGAGAGAAGCATTGTTGTAAGTTGCAAGTAAATGTTTAGCTCCGCATTAAAAACATTTTGTTTTCAATCAGATATTTTATTTTTATATTAATTAAAGGACCCAACGCTACTCAAAAATTTCATTTATTTCATAAAACTTTTTGGAATATGAATTTTTCTTTATATAACTTTGTATTATATAGTAGCAGAATATGAAGTCTGTTTGATTCCTTTGTGATATGTCACTAACTTCATAACACTTTCATTTCATAGTAACTGCTGACTCGCTGCTGAAGAATTTGATGATAAGAGACAAAAACCACCATTTTTGGAAAGGAGATAAAGATGCAGTACATTTTTAAAATGACAGCCTCTTTTGGCAAGTGAAGTAGAGAGTGAATAAGAGCTAACTAGTGGATAAGATAAGGAAGGACTATTTTCAGCAGAGGAAGTAGCTTGTAAGGCTTTAAACCAAAAAAGCATTGAGGAGCTGAGAAATATCTGAGAAATATCCTGAATAAGGAAAATTATGGGCAAAGTGTCTTATGGTTAGACTGCAATAGTAAGCAAACAAAATAATCAAGAGAAGTGTTTGAGATTTGTATTTATCCAAAGCACCTTAAAGGTTAGCCTTTGAGGGATTTATAAACAGGTCAAGGGGTAATGAATGTCAGGAGGGAGTCAATAACCGACATGTTGTTTCTGTTCATTTGCTAAGTCATGTCCGATTCTTTATGACCTCATGAACTGCAGGATGCCAGGCTTTTCTGTTCATCACTGTCTCCTGGAGCTTGCTCAAACTCATGTCCATTGAGTTGGTGATGTCATCCAACTATCTCATCCTCTGTCACGCCCCTCTCCTCTCACCTTCAATCTTTCCCAGCATCAGAGTCTTTTCCAATGAGTGGGCTCTTTGCATCAGGTGGCCAAAGTATTGGAACTTCAGCATCAGTCCTTCCAGTGACTATTTGAAGTTGATTTCCTTTAGGACTGACAGGTTTGATCTCCTTGCTGTCCAAGGGACTCTCAAGAGTCTTCTGCAGCACTGCAATTGAAAAGCATCCATTCTTTTGTGCTCATGTTGTTTGTGTTTAAAAAACAGCTGGCCTCAGATTGCAGGATGGATTGACAAGTAGTGAATGAACAAGGGAACTGGTTAGGAAGCTGTTGCAATACTTCAGGAAACAGATGGCTTGGTGGTAGCAGGGAAGATTTATATTTCTATGCAGACTCTACAGATTAGTCTAGACAAACTTGAGACTCTGGATGTGGAAAGTGAGAAGGAAGTATCAATAATGAGTCACAGGTTTATTTCTTGAAAACTTGCATGTCATCTACAGAGAAGCATGAAAGCTGAAAAATTTTTGTAGAGAAAATGCTAGATATACATATCTCTGGTGAAGATTTTTAAAAAGCTGAATGGATAAGAATGTCAAGCATGATTCAATTCTACTTTTGATTATTTGTCACACATCTTCTTCTTAAGTTATCCAGCTTGGATATACCTCAGTTCAGTTCAGTCACTCAGTCATGTCCGACTCTTTGCGATCCCATGGACTGCAGCATGCCAAGCCTCCCTGTCCATCACCAACTCCCAGAGCTTACTCAAACTCATGTCCATTGTGTCAGTGATGCCATCCAACCATCTCATCCTTGTTGTCCCCTTCTCCTTCTACCTTCAGTCTTTCCCAGCGTCAGGGTCTTTTCAAATGAGTCGTTTCTTCACATCAGGTGGCCAGAATATTGGACTTTCAGCTTCAGCATCAGTCCTTCCAATGAATATACAGGGTTGATTTCCTTAGGATGGACTGGTTGGATCTCCTTGCAATCCAAAGGACTCTCAAGAGTCTTCTCCAACACCACAGTTCAAAAGCATCAATTCTTTGGCACTCAGCTTTCTTTATAGTCCAACTCTCACATCCGTACATGACTACTGGAAAAACCATACCTTTGACTAGATGGGCCTTTGTTGGTAAAGTAATGTCTCTGCTTTGTAATATGCTGTCTAGGTTGGTCATAACTTTTCTTCCAAGGAGCAAGCATCTTTTAATTTCATGGCTACAGTCACCATTGGCAGTGAATTTGGAGCCTCCCCAAAAAGTCTGTCACTGTCTCCATCGTTTCCCCATCTATTTGCCATGAAGCGATGTGACCAGATGCCATCATCTTAGTTTTCTGAATGTTGAGTTTCAAGCCAGCTTTTTCACTCTCCTCTTTACCTTTCCTCAAGAGGCTCTTTAGTTCTGCTATAATTGGAAACCTTCAGTACTTTCCCTGACAAAAAAATTGTTCACTTTGCAGTATTTTATCAATTGTATTCATTATTTGGATAACATAACTACCCAAATACAAGTTTGAATGTGATGATTACATTCATGCATTTTAACCAATATATTCTTATTTCATTTAATTTTCTAAGAAGACTTTTTGATTCATATCATCCTAGATGGCAACACATTCTAGATGATCTCATATCTTTTGGTTTGTATTCTTCATTACCTTCCTGTACATGAGTGTCAGAATCATACAACAATGGGATATTTATCAAGATACAACTTCTATTTCTTAGAATTAAAATTGACTTTAAGGCTCTGTACAATTTTAGTTTCTCTTTCTGCTTTCAGAATTATGTCCCATCATTTAGAACTTGTTCTGGCCAAATCAATCTCTCTGTTTCCATAAAGTTATAATGTACTGAAACTGCTTGCTAACTCCAAGTCTCCTCCTTTGAATGTCTTTGAAACCACTTCTTTCACCCTTGACAAGCTCTACTTACCTGTTTAATGTTCATCTCTATATCAACATCTAAGATGCACTGACATCCTTACTGTACAATATACTTGTCTTCTGAAATCCTGAATTACTTCATAACACTGTGTCAATATGCATAAGGACCTTTTTCATTAAGCATGCCAAGTGTTATAAAATGGAAAGTAACCTCTTAATGGGCTAAGATATCTATCTTAAATATCATTTGTATTATCCTTAGCATACAGGTCTTTTTTTTTTTAACATAGTCAAAGCCAAATAAATATGTTTTGAATAAACTAATAACTTTGCTAATTCTACTAAACCACTCTTCCCCTGAACTAGCAAAAAACATGTCTAAAACATATATTTAAACATTAAGCAACATAGCTGCATATAATAATGTTAATTTAAAAACCTGTATCTATTCAACTGCTGTACCAACTCCCCCATTATTTAGTCAGTGAATTTTAATGTCATCAGCAGCAATATCAGAAGACTCATTTTTAAAAATGTAAAGCTCTGAAATATACTTCCCAGAAACGTTAGGGGTTTTCTTAAGATAGATAGGTAGATAGATAAAATCTCCAACTATTTCTTCTGATACAGTGATGGTGTCCATGTATGTTTAACTCACTCATTAACCCAATGCCACTCATGCAACTTGTCCCTAGGAAAATAGGATACATGAGCATCACAGTTTACTGCATCCCACATTTTAAACTGCATGCATTTAAATATGAATAGAGTCTCTTCAATTCTCTGCCACTCTTGAAAAAATAAAATGATTCCAAGACTAAGGGGAGGAAAAACAGATACATACAAACACAACATAAACATACATATATGTATGAATCCAAATGTATGACTTTATCAGAAGAGTTCATATCTTCAATACCTTAACAAACTGTATAAGTGGAAATAATTTATGAAAGCTAAGAGTGAAAAGGAAATTCTTCCAAATGTAGAGAAAGCACACTTTCTTTGTTTTCTGTTTTGCATTTACCCATCCTGAATGTACATTCTTCAAAATTAAAGGATCTGTACAAACAGCTTACTTCAAATTGAGTTCCCTTCTAAAATAGTAAGTTTACAATGATGTTCAGAAATGAAAACACGTTATAGACAATGGACATGAAAGCTGGGAGAATTACTATTGGCCAGGGTGGCTTGAGGAAGACTGACATGAGTGATTGTAGAAAGTAATTATTATTTTGTCTTTATATAGATAACTTGTAGAATATGTAAATAAGCAAGAGAAAATATGTGGTTCTCATTATTTCCTCACCTCTGAAAAGTTTGTCCTTCACTCTTCTAACTAGTTAAATAAGCCAGGAAAGTGATGCTTATCCATGAGCTTTCCAAACCACAAGGTTCTAAATATGTATCTCTAAATCCAAGACCAAGCTGAGGTGGTAGTGTTTATTTCTGGAGCCAGAATAAACTAAAGTTTGTTACTATAGCAGGAATTGATATCAAGTCTGGAGTGGAACCTTAGAGACTTTATATTCCTAATAGGACAATTAATACCAAGCCCAATAGTGACCAAGAACAAGGGTCTCATAGGAAAACTATGTAGAAAGAACTACTTCTGATTACACAGATCTGCAGTCCTGAAGACTTATAGACTCCAATGTACATGCTAAAATAAAATCTTAGAAAAGTGAAAATGAAGTTCTCACTCTCAGCACAGTGTATGTATCTTCCCAACCGAGGGGTCAAACTCATGTCTCCCACATTGCATGTAGACGCTTTACTGTCTGAGTCACCAGGGAAGCCCAGTGTATGTGTAGAGGCATGATTTCCATGAATTATCACCGTTACTTTCATGTTTAAATAATCACTGTAGAATCATCAAGGGCTCAGAAGTGGAATACGTGTGCCTGTGTCACAAGTTGAGGCCGCCAACAGGACAGGAGCCTCCCATAGAGGACTCGGGAGTGACACATTTACTCTGGCCAGCGTTTCCAACACTTTTGAAAAGTTTCTCTGGTCAAATAAGTTTGAGAAACTCAGCATATACACTCCTTAGAAATACACAAAGTACACTGATGTGGTAAAGGCAATGCCTGTTTTCATTAGATTTCTTCCAGAATATCCCAAGTTATTTGTCCACAAAACATTTTATTGAGTAATGCTGTGAACATCTTGTGTAAAGAGGATAGTGGAATAAGTTTTCAGGGACATTTAAACAACATTTTACAACAAACATGGATTTTATGGAGAGTAATTATAAAATGTGAGAGTTGGACTATAAAGAAAGCTGAGCATCAAAGAATTGATACTTTTGAACTGTGGTGTTGGAGAAGACTCTTGAGAGTCCCTTGGACTGCAAGGAGTTCCAACCAGTCCATCCAGAGGAGATCAGTCATGAGTGTTCATTGGAAGGACTGATGCTAAAGTTGAAACTCCAATACTTTGGCCACCTCATGCGAAGAGTTGACTCATTGGAAAAGACCCTGATGCTGGGAAGGATTGAGGGCAGGAAGAGAAGGGGATGACAGAGGATGAGATGGTTGGATGGCATCACTGACTCAATGGATCTGAGTTTGAGTAAACTCTGAGAGTTGGTGATGGACAGGACTGGCATGCTGTAGTCCATGGAGCTGCAAGGAGTCAGACATGACTGAGCAACTGAGCTGAACTGAACTGACTGAAGGGTTTTGATAATATTTTATAAATAAATAATCACTGTGAATATATAGAGAAAAGTCAATATTTTAAAGAATGTTATTGGAACAGATAAAAATGTTATATTCAATATGAGGAAAAACAATTTTGCAAATTCTATAAAATTATATTATCTATAAAAGTGAAAAACATATCAGAGACAAAAGACAATTTTTGTAAGATATCTCTTCACTTTGTCAAATTAAATATTCACATTTAATGACCATACTTAAAGCTCTATTTGCATATTTATTTAGATTCCAGATAGAAAGCTAAATAATTGATCAAAAGAGATTGAGAGGTATTTTGTGCTGACAAGACATGTATGAAAGAAAAATACTCATCTCATGGCTCATAGCCATTGGAATCTTTCCCTGTGGGTAGAGGAGATCTGAAAAATCCAAGATGTACTTATTCCCAGATTCCTCTAGTGAATGAACTGAAATCAACAGTCCTCCAAATAAAATTTTAGGTAATTGTGGCTCTTTCAGTGAACCTTTTCATTTTCATATAAACTGTGTGCAGAACACATATCGCCTAGGAACTATTGAGTGCGAGACCCGGGGAGCAATAGGAAGGTCTCAGGTAAACCCTATATCTGCACCTATGATGTGAGCTCTACCACGATGAGGCAGAAGATTTCTTCTGTGATGAGAAAACAGATCTGTCATAACAGTATCATTATCATTAATGAATATCTGTCACTAGTTAATCACTAGAGTAGTAACTCCAGATTTATGAAGGCATAGTACAAATACATACGCACATAATATAAATATTTATTTATTCATAGAATCTTTACAAAATAGCTGAAAAAAAGAGACACAACATTTCTGAGACGAGAATGAGAATTTAGAATCGGTAACTTCAAGACGTCATTGAAAAAAAAGTTGACATCATTTTATTCAGGAGATTTAGCTGTGATCCTCATAAGTGAAAGGAAAAACCAGAAGTAGATGATGTTAAAAGTTCCCAGCATTTGAAGGACTGGATGAGGATGGCTCACATTTCTCTTTAGCTTGAATCTCTTCCTACTAATCTTCTTAGCGCCCACTTAGCTTCTTTGTTTCTCAAGGTGTAGATCAAAGGATTAAGTGAGGGTGTCACTACAGTGTAGAAGAGGGTGAGGAATTTACTGTAATTCTGTGTGTACTTGCTTTTGGGTTGGATGTAGACAGAAATTATTGTCCCAAAAAACAAAACCACAACAATTAGGTGGGACCCACAAGTCCCAAATGCTTTCCTCCTGCCTTCAGTGGATTTTATCCTCAGCACACTCCGAACAATGCAGCCATAGGAGGCCAGAATAAGCCCCAGAGGTATCACCACATAGAGGACAGAAGCTATGGAGAGCTCATTTTCCAGGAAGGTTGTGTCCACACAGGCAATCTTAATCAGGGCAGGCTCCTCACACGTGAAGTCATCCACCATGTGATGGCTGCAGAGAGGCAACTGGAAAACAAGGATGGTCTAAACCGTGGATTCCACAAAGCCACTGATCCAGGCCAGAGCTGCTAGTTGCTGGAGAAGCTTTGGGTGCATGATCACTCCATAGTGGAGGGGTCGACAGATAGCATTGAAGCGGTCATAGGCCATAACAGTCAGCAGGACACACTCCGTGGAGCCCAGCCCCAAAGCAACATACAGCTGGATCACACAGCCAGTGTAGCTAATGGTCTTGTCAGGCCCCTTGAGATTCCAAAGCATCTGTGGGACAACACTGGTGGTGAAACAGAGGTCCAGGAAGGAGAGATTGGAGAGGAAGAAATACATGGGTGTGTGGAGTTTGGGGTTAAAGTATGAGAGCAGTATGATCGCTGTGTTCCCCATCAGTGTCAGAATGTATATGATAGAGACGACAAGAAGGAGAAGCATCTCCAGGTGGGGCTGGTCAGAAAAGCCCAGTAGGATGAAACCTGCCGGAGTGCTAGCATTTGCTCCTTTCATTGCTTAATTGTGAGTCACCGTTCTTGGTCATTCCTATTTTCTTCCTGTGGGAAAGAAAGTCAGATATCATAATCAAAAATATATAACAAACTAAGTAAAATGAGCACTTTGACACTGATTTTTTAATATAGAGAAATGACAGAGTAAACGTATGCAAAATAAATTGTATAATAGATTGTCTTGTTACAAAAAGACACACAGAGTCTGAAAACACCAAATGCATTGCAAGGAAATATATAAACATAGAATAGACTTTAGAGAATAACCCAGAACAGAAGTGAGAAGTATCCCAAATTCTCTGAAGACAAAATACACGGGCCATCAACTTGCATAGTGTGAAAAACAAAGAAATGGAAAGTAAGATGATTGTTACACATACACATACATGATAGATGATAGATATAAAGGAAAATATTGCCAAATGCACTGAGTGAGCAAGAGTCTGAGAAACAAGGCATATAGAATTCAAAACATGGAACAAAATAGAAATTGTTAGAATTTTCAAAAATGAAGGGTTAGAGATAATTATCATTAATATTCATTGTTTTTCTGTGAAGCAAATAATTACTGATCTAAAATGTGTGGAGGAAAACTTCTGGAATCTCCCCATTTGAATCACAGGTCTGCTATTTTATGAATATGCTCTCCAGGAAATTCTATTTACAATCCCCAATAAGCAAGCTCTACCCTACATGACATGAATAGTTCATATGCTTTAGTGTAGTTTTATTACAAGAGTTCATGAATTCAGCCACTAATGCAATCCAGTGACCTTCCCTAAAGTAAGTTATGTTGATTTATCAGTGTCTTTACACTATTACTTGCAAAGATTAAGAAACATAGGTATGAAAATTTATACATCTGAAGGGTCAATTTTGAGGTCTTCAAAACAGGTGCAGTCATTTATCTTGGAGATAGAATCTAAACAAGTTGCTTAAAAACAAGCAAATAAACAACAATACCATCCAATGACAATACTGATCTCCCTTAAGTATCCTAGCAAGAAAATTAAACTTACTTCTAAGAAACCTTCACCTTTATAGCACCTCTCAGGCAATTATTGCACAGTCCAGTTTAGAGAGAATAAGTGGCTTATTTTCTTTGGCATCCACAGTAATAATCAGTTGCATTTTAAATTTTGGCCAAGACAAAACTCTCATGTGTTTTGCATAGAGGATGATAATTATTTCCAGAATTATAGCAAAAGAAAGAAACTGATCTTGGTGGTCACATTTGTTAGCATTTTTGTATCCGCCTATGCATTTTGGTGGTAAAATTAAAACCCTGAGTGTTATGATGCACCAAAATTGACATTGACCTTACCTGCCTAAATTTCTTCTATTATTCAGTAAAGTGTAAAACAACTGTGTTTTTGAGAGATCCAACATCTCCTGGGGAAAAGACAGCATGTGAGTGGCCTCACTTTGCTTGATGTAATTCTACAGTGTGATAATATTTCCTTATGTATTTATGTTACAAGAAAACCCAACAATTTCCAGGCAGACACCACACTTAAACTGGTCTCACTCCCTTTCATATTTCTGTTCTTAATCAAAAGGAGGATAAAGGGATTTATATCTGCAAAGAGACAAAGCTGGAAGGTATTCCATAATTTAGAATAAATTTTAGTTTATACATGAAAAACTGCTTTTGTTCACTGCTAAAGCCAAGTAGCTCTGGATTTCCTCAACTATTAAATTGATTTTCTGCCCCTCCCCTCCACCCCCCCCCCGACCTAAACAGCAAAGTACTAGTTTCCAGAAAGAATGACAATCCAGCTGTGGACATTCTTGGGGATTTTGATGAGAAGTTCAATCATGATCACAGATCTTGGACAAGCAGTGGAGGAACCCCATGTCTGCAGTTTGTTGGCTCCCTTTTTCCTGTAAATTTCAGGACTCAAGTCTCTTCAAATAGATATCTTGCTTACTCTGCACATACCTCTGGAATTCTTCCGAGGCAACTTCCAATCATTATATTAGAGAGGGAGACAGGTCCCTGGAGAGGGAATAGCCACAGAGACATGTGCTCCTGTTGCTGCTAGAAGACAATCAATTGCAAACCTGCTTCTAAACACTCATGTGCAAAATTGTCAGTGTTATTTAGATATTATCTTAAAAGATTTATATTTGAAATTAGTTTATTAAAATTTGTATTAAACTCAGTTTTGAACATAGTATGGAGACATGCATATATCTGGAAATACATGCTTGAAGTTTACACACAATTAATGAAGATCCAAGAATAGATCTATAGACTTCTGGGTAATAGGAAATGCTGGGGAAGAAGTGGAGTCTAGCATAAAAGGGGAGAGGCTATTGCAAATTCACGAACTTTTCTATGAAGTGGCTAAAAATAAAGTTTTCATATCAGGAAAGATTCATTGTTACACATATAACATTGTTACTACTTCTTGAAGAACTGGCATTTTTTTATAGTTGCTTTTAAAACACATGATGTATATTCTTCTTTGTGTGAAATGATCCCCTTGGTGCAGTATTTTTACAATGGATATAAGTATATGTATAGAATAATACTTGCATGTATTATACATGCATAATTATAATACAATTTGATAATAAAGTTCATATGGTGAAGTTGTCTATCCAAAAATTCAACCTAGTAAATTTGAAGATCTAATTATTTTTATTGAAAGAGTCATGAGTTGGGCAGCATTCCAATACCAGCCATACAAAACAGGAGGAATTTCTAGGCAGAAGGGGAAAGAGTGGAATGTTTCAGGCTTAGGTCACCTGCATGTGAGGGATGGTCTGGGTCTACGTGTCAGATTACCTCACTGGTGCTGACTAGAAAATTGCAGCCTGATTAAGACTACATTCCTCGGAGAGGTTGTATTTAAATTAGGGAGTTGGTCTTGTTTTGCTGCAGTGGTCTGAGAACAGCTGCCTCTATTTGGGGTCTTTTGTTTCTTTTTTGACACCGAGTAAGAGTCTCAGTTCAGTTCAGTCGCTCAGTCGTGTCCGACTCTGCGACCCCATGAACCGCAGCATACCAGGCCTCCCTGTCCCATCTCCAGTTCCCGGAGTCCACCCAAACTCAAGTCCATTGAGTCGGTAATGCCATCCAACCATCTCATCCTCTGTCGTCCCCTTCTCCTCCAGCCTTCAATCTTTCCCAACATCAGGGTCTTCTCAAGTAAGTCAGCTCTTTGCATTAAGTGGCAAAAATATTGGGGTTTCAGCTTCAACATCAGTCCTTCTAATGAACGCCCAGGACTGATTTCCTTTAGGATGGACTGGTTCATAGCACCAAATATGATTCTCCATATTCTTACTCTTATCTTTCACAATATTCATCTTATGTTCAATCAGTACGTACCCAGCTGTTTCCAAATATTTTTTCCTTTCATTAAATTCATGGAAATTACATTGCATCTACTTTTCAAAGTCCAACTTAAATCTCATCTTTCACAAATGTGTCTTTCATGTGTTAATTAATAAAAATATGAGAAAAGGGGATCTTTTAGGAAATTCAGGTACTCTATTATAAGGGAGTATGTTAGGAAATGACAAGAAATACACTTGGAAGATTTAAAAAAGGACCATATCACAAAGGGACTGATGTATATTATGCTAAGGAGGTGGGGCTTCCTACGATCCCAAGGAGAGTATTTCATATTCGATAAGGTCATGGGACTCCAGATTCTGACTAACTTAAGTTCTAATTCCCAGGGCAAGCTATTGAACTTCTAGAAGGTAAAGATTTCTAAACTATAGTGAGTGAAATAACAGTTTCAAGTTCCTAGGGTGGAAGGTGATAAGCGAGGTACCACACGTGACGTACTTGAGTACCTGGCACCTAGCAAAACTCAGTGCATGTTTACCCACTGATATATTAATGGTGAGGTTACTCATGGGATGTGGTTAAAACACAACAGTATTTTTATTCCTTTATTCATCTTGCTTGTACCATGTAGCATTCTTTCCTTGGTCCTGGTTTATAGCTTCAGAGTGTGCTATAATTTTTTTGGTCATTTACAAATGGTAAAAGTGTCCACTTATAGTAATAAAGTATTTTCACATTAGTAATTAAAATGTCCGCTGTCAAGTGACAGTTAATCTACACATAAAGATTCTGTGTTTCCTGAGCTTCAGCCTGCTCCCGTCTGAGACCTTGCAGTGGGGTACGGGTGAGCTGAGTTCCTGCCTTCCATCTTGTGCATCTTCCCCTGTGCCTCTAGCTTGATAAGCGCAATTTCAGAACTTGCCAGGACAAACCTGTGCAGAGGGAAAAGGGGAGGTTAGGCAGGACAGTTTAGTTGACTAAATAGATGAAACAAAATTGGCATGATATTGATAATTTTAAAGTGCTTGTTAACATACATGGGTTTATTTTAAATTATTCTATACCATTTTCCATTATTTGAAAGTTTTACAAATTAAGAGCACTAATACTTTGTTCACCGTGTTTCTGATTTCTGGCCTCATTTTATTTTTTTTTTAGCCAAAATGCTCTTATGCTTTTAAACTTCTGAAATGTATTCATTTATAATTCAATATATGGTCAATGTTTTATAAATGTCCTGTGTGTGCCTGAAAAATTTTTTGTATGTCTTTACACCTTCAGTGGTTTCACTATATTTATTTTGTAATTTTTGCTGTGCTGTTTAAATTTTCTATATCCTTATTCATTTATGTTTGTATATCTTCTACCAATTTTCCATCTAATTCTGGCTATGAATTTGCCAATTTCCTTTCTTACTTGTTAGGTTTTGCTTCATATTTTGAAGTTATTTGATAGAAAGCATATTAATTTAAGATTATTATAGTTTTCAAGTTAACTAAACAGTTTACATTATGCAGTGTCTCTCCTTGTTCCTAATAATAGTTCTTCCCTTAAAGGCTACCCTTTCTGATACTAGTAAGATCATGCCAGCCTTCTTTTTCAGCTAGTATTCACATGGTATATCTTTTTTGTATTCTTTACATTGCATCTTCTTATAGACTTATCTTATTTTTTAAATTACTCTACTATATACAAAAAGAATATATGGAAAGTATTAATGTTCTATCCTAATATGGACATAAGGATATCATTTTCAATAGATTTTAAAAATGTATTGTATACTTAAAATTATAAGATTTTAAATGATTTGGGTAATCTTATTGCTTAGTAAGCATTTACCTGTCCTAATCAATCAGTGAAGTAATTTGATTTGAATATAACCAGTTTTAATTATTAATGTCAATAAAATTTTATCTATGAACAGAGATATAGAAAGTTTACTTAGACACCACTTGTTAACCTTATCAATGCCTCTGACTAAATCATATACTTTCTTCTCCAATATAGTTGCTTTTCTTTACTAATTTATTCTACTTCTTAATAGCCAGAAAGAATTTATCTTTGTTAAAATGATCTAGGAATTAATCTCTATTAAAAGAATTAATTTTTTTGACAGTAGCACACAGCACCGGGGAAATTAGCTCCCCAACCAGGGATCAAACCATGCGTCCTGCTTTGGAAGCAGGCAGTCTTAACCACTGGACCACCAGGGAAGTCTCTATTTAAGAAAAAAACAGACTATAAAGCCATAGCATGTTGCAAGTGTATCTAAGCAGGTTCTAGAATTAAAGCCAATAAACTATTGATAATATTTTATAAACAAGTAACTATGTGGAAATGGGTAAAATAAGGTCAATATTTTTATACTGAACATATTACCAAAATTTTAAAGTACCTTATTGCTGCTGCTGCTGCTAAGTCGCTTTAGTCCTGTCCGACTCTGTGCGACCCCATAGACGGCAGCCCACCAGGCTCCCACGTCCCTGGGATTCTCCAGACAAGAACACTGGAGTGGGTTGCCATTTCCTTCTCCAGTGCATGAAAGTGAAAAGTGAAAGTGAAGTCGCTCAGTACGTGTCTGACTCCTAGCGACCCCATGGAATGCAGCCTACCAGGCTCCTTCATACATGGGATTTTCCAGGCAAGAGTATTGGAGAGGGGTGCCATTGCCTGTTCTGAAACTATGTTATTAGAATAGAAAAACTTTATATTCAATATGAAGAGAATTATTTTCCAAAGTTATGATATCCATAAAAGTGAATAACACATAGGAGGCCAAACATATGTCTTGGTAAAGAAATCTATATATTGCGAAAAATATACATATTTGAATTAAATGACAATACTTAAAATTCTAATGCATATTTGCTGAGATTCCAGATAGAGAATTAAAGAATTGATCAAAAGAGATTGAGAGCCATTATGTGAGGACAAGAGATATATAAATGAGAAATACTCGGTCTCATGGCTCATATCTCTTGGAAGCTTTCTCTGTGGGTGGGAGAGATCAGAAAAATCCCTGGATGTACTTAGTCCCAGATGCCTCTAGTAAATGAACAAGAATCAGTAAACCCCCAAAAGAAAAACTGTTAGGTAATTGTTGATTTTCCAGTGGACTTTTATGTTGTATGTAAACAACAGACAGAACAGTTACAGCCTGTGGAAATACTGAATGAGAGATCTGGAGAACAATAGAAAGTTCTCAAGAAAGTTCTGTTTCTAAGAGGCAGGTGATTTCTTCTGCGATGAGAAAATAGATCTGTCATGAACATATCCACCCTGCCATTAATTAATCTCTAGAGCAATAACTCCAGGATTTGGAAAATTATAATACATATACATATGCACCACTATAAATGTTTATTTATTTCTTCATAGCATATTTAGAAAACAGCCAAAAGAAAAAAGAGATATAATATTTCTGGAAAAGAATCTGAGAAGGATTTACAGTAGGCAGCTTCAGGATGAAAGAAAATTTCATACCATTTTATTCTGGAGATTTAGCTGTGATCTTTACAAACAAAAGGAAAAACCAAAATTAGATGATGCTAAAAGTCCTTAATATCTGAGGGATTGTATGAGGATATTTCACATTTCTCCCTAACTTGGGTTTCTTCCCAGCAACCTTCTTAGCGCCCACTTAGCTTCTTTGTTTCTCAAGGTGTAGATCAAAGGATTAAGTGAGGGTGTCACTACAGTGTAGAAGAGGGTAAGGAATTTACTGTACTTCTGTGTGTATTTGCTCTTGGGTTGAATGTAAATGGAAGCTAGAGTCCCAAAAAACAAAACCACAACAATTAGGTGGGACCCACAAGTCCCAAATGCTTTCCTCCTGCCTTCAGTGGATTTTATCCTCAGCACACTCCGAACAATGCAGCCATAGGAGGCCAGAATAAGCCCCAGAGGTATCACCACAAAGAGGACAGAAGCTATGGAGAGCTCATTTTCCAGGAAGGTTGTGTCCACACAGGCAGTCTTAATCAGGGCAGGCTCTTCACACATGAAGTCATCCACCATGTGATGGCTGCAGAGAGGCAACTGGAAAACAAGGATGGTCTGAACCATGGACCCCACAAAGCCACTGATCCAGGCCAGAGCTGCTAGTTGCTGGAGAAGCTTTGGGTGCATGATCACTCCATAGTGGAGGGGTCGACAGATAGCATTGAAGCGGTCATAGGCCATAACAGTCAGCAGGACACACTCCGTGGAGCCCAGCCCCAGAGCAACATACAGCTGGATCACACAGCCAGTGTAGCTAATGGTCTTGTCAGGCCCCTTGAGATTCCAAAGCATCTGTGGGACAATACTGGTGGTGAAACAGAGGTCCAGGAAGGAGAGATTGGAGAGGAAGAAATACATGGGTGTGTGGAGTTTGGGGTTAAAGTATGAGAGCAGTATGATCGCTGTGTTCCCCATCGGTGTCAGAATGTATATGATAGAGATGTCAAGAAGGAGAAGCATCTCCAGGTGGGGCTGGTCAGAAAAGCCCAGTAGGATGAAACCTGCCAGAGTGCTAGCATTTGCTCCTTTCATTGCTTAATTGTGAGTCACCGCTCTTGGTCATTCCTATTTTCTTCCAGTGGGAAAGAAAGTCAGATCATAATCATAAAAATACAACAAACTAAGTAAAATGAGCACTTTGACACTGATTTTTTTAATATAGAGAAATAGTAAAATTACACAAAATAAATTGTGTAACAAGTTTTCTTTCTGTGTAAAGAACACACAGAGTCTGAAAATACCACATTCATTGCAAGGATATATATAAACATGGAATTAAGATAGATATACAAGCTGGATTTAGAAAAGTCAGAGAAACCAGAGATCAAATTGCTAATATCTGCTGGATCACTCAAAAAGCAAGAAAACATCTACTTTTGCTTTATTGACTATGCCAAAACGTTTGGCTGTGTGGATCACTACAGTGTGGAAAATTCTAATTTTTTTTTTTAAGCCTTTTATTTTATTTATTTTTTTTTAATTTTTTTTATTTTTTAAATTTTAAAATCTTTAATTCTTACATGCTGTTCCCAAACATGAACCCCCCTCCCACCTCCCTCCCCACAACATCTCTCTGGGTCATCCCCATGCACCAGCCCCAAGCATGCTGCACCCTACGTCAGACATGGACTGGCGATTCAATTCTTACATGACAGTATACATGTTAGAATTTCCCATTCTCCCAAATCATCCCACCCTCTCCCTCTCCCTCTGAGTCCAAAAGTCCGTTATACACATCTGTGTCTTTTTTTCCTGTCTTGCATACAGGGTCGTCATTGCCATCTTCCTAAATTCCATATATATGTG